>NC_133394.1:138664777-138966067 GCF_047511655.1 Castor canadensis
TTCATTAAGGAAATTGGCCTATATTCTCCTTTTGGAGGTGTCTTTTTCTGGTTTTGGGATGAGTGTAATATTGGCTTCATAAAATGAGTTAGGCAGGGTTCCTTCCCTTGCTATTTCATGGAACAGTTTAGGGAGGGTTAGTATTAGTTCTTCTTTAAAAGTCTGATAGTATTCAGTAGGGAATCCATCAGGTCCTGCACTTTTCTTTCTTGGGGACTCTATTGCTGCTTCAATTTCATTTTGTGTTATAGATCTATTCAGGTGATTAATATCTTCTTGGTACAGTTTTGAATGTTCATAAGTATCTAAAAATCTTTCCATTTCTTCATGATTTTTGAATTTATTTGAATATAGGTTCTCAAAGTAGTCTCTGATGATTTCCTGGATTTCCATGGTGTTTGTTTTTATCTCCGCTTTTTCATTTCTGATTTTACTGATTTGGGTTTTTTTCTCTCCTAATTTTAGTTAGGCTTACCAGGGGTCTGTCAATCTTATTTATGTTTTCAAAGAACCATTTTTTTGTTTCATTGATTCTTTGTATGTTTTTTGTTTGTTTGTTTCTATTTCATTGATCAGCCCTCATTATTATTATTTCTTTCCTTCTGCTTGTTTTGGGATTTGCTTGTTCTTTTTTTCTAGCAATTTGAGATGTATCGTTAGGTCATTGATTTGAGATCTTTCTGACCTTTTAATATATGCACTCATGGCTATAAACTTTCCTCTTAGGACTGCCTTTGCTGTGTCCCATAGGTTCTGGTAGGTTGTGTTTTCAGTTTCATTAACTTCCAGGAGCCTTTTAATTTCCTCGTTTATTTCATCAATGACCCATTGATCATTGAGCAATGTGTTGTTCAGCTTCTAGTTGTTTGCAACTATTGTTCTTAAGTTCTAGTTTTAGTGCATTGTGATCAGATAGAATGCATGGGATTATTTCTATCTTCTTATGTTTGCTGAGGTTTTCTTTGTGCCCTAAGTATGATCAATTTTGGAGAAGGTTCTGTGAGCTTTCTAAGAAGAATGTACATTGTGCAGAAGTTGGGTGAAATATTCTGTAGACATGAGCTAGGTCCATTTGGTTTATGGTATGATTTAGTTCTAGAATTTCTTTATTAATTTTTTGTTTGAATGTCCTATCTATTGATGATAGGGGGTATTAAAGTGTCCCATTAACAATGTGTTGGAGTGTTTATATGTTTTTAGGTCCTTCAGAGTATGTTTGATAAAATTGTGTGGATTGACAATGGGTCCATATAGATTGATAATTATTTCCTTTTGGTGTATTTCCCCTTTTATTAGTATGGAATGTCCTTCTTCATCTCGTTTGATCAATGTAAGTTTGGAGTCTACTTTGTATGAGATAAGTATTGCTATCCTTTCCTGTTTTCAGGGGCCATTGTCTTGGTAAATCTTCTTCCAGCCTTTCATCCTCAACCAGTGCTTGCTTCTGTCGATGAGGTTGGTCCCCTCTAGGCAGTAGATTGTTGGATCTTCCTTTTTAATCCAGTTTGCCAAATGGTGTCTTTTGATGGGGGAATTCAGTCCATTTATATTCATTGTTAGTATTAATAAATACGTGGTGATTCCTGTCTTTGTTATTTAAGGCTTTAAATAACAAAGCATGTGATTCAGCTGTGTGCAGCTGAATCAATGTTACTCTCTACTTTCTTGCCTTTTCTTCTCCTGTGGTTTGGTATTGCCTGCCCGTTCATGGTTTTGTATGCTTTCATTTTCTGTGTGCAGAATTCCTTGGATAACCTTTTGTAGCGGTGGCTTTGAGGTCATATATTGTTTTAGTTTCTGCTTATTGTGGAAGACTTTTATTGTTCCATCTATTTTGAATGATGGTTTTGCTGGGTAGAGTATCCTAGGGTTGAAGTTATTTTCATTCAGTGCCCAGAACACCTCACTCCATGCTCTTCTTGCTTTTAAGGTTTTCATTGAGAAATCTGCTGTGATTTTAATGGGTTTACCTTTGTATGTTATTTGTTTTTTCTCTCTTACAGCCTTTAATATTTTTTTCTATTCTCTGTGCTTGTTGTTTTAGTGATAATATGTCATGAGGTAGTTCTATTTTGCTCAAGTCTGTTTGGTGTTCTGGAGGCCTCCTGTACCTGAATAGGCATAGTTTTCTCTAGATTGGGAAATTCTGTATTATTATTTTCTTGAATATATTATGGATTCCTTTTTCTTGAACCTCTTCTCCTTCTTCAATGCCCTTGATTGTCATGTTTGGTTTTTTGATGAAGTGGGTGAGTTCTTTCATATTCCTTTCACAGGTCTTGAGTTGTTTTACTAATAGTTCTTCAGTTTTTCCTTTAATTTCCATTTCATCTTTAAGTTCTGAGATTATGTCTTCTGCTTGTTCTAGTCTGCTGGAGTGGTCTTCCATTTTGTTTTGTATTTCTGTTTCATTCTTTTTTCTGAGGTTTTCCATATAATGGGTCACTTCCCCTTTAATATTGTCAATTTTCATCCTTAATTCATTTACCTCTCTATTTATAGTGTTCTCTGTTTCACTTTGGTATTTATTTAGGGCTCCTATGAGTTCATTTATTTGTCTTTGTGTTTTCTCATATTCTTTACTTTTGTTGTCTTGGAATTTCTTGAGTGCCTCCTGTATGTTTTGGTTGACCATGTTTAGTAACATCTCTTTTAAATTCTCATTGATTACTTCTAGTATTTCTTTTTTCAGGATGTTCTTGTGGGCTTCATTGGGTTCCTTGGTATAGTTTATCTTTGTTTTTTTGGACTTTGGATCTGGGTATCCATTTTCTTCATTTTCCTCTTGAATCCTGTGCTAATTTATTTTTGGGGGGCAGAATGGTTTCCATCCCTTTTTCATGTTCCTATCATTCCACTTGATACTGCTTTTGTCCCTGATCTATGTATATTTTAGTATTAGCTAAGTTATAATAGTAAAATTAACAAAACCAAGAAAGAAAGAGAAAAAAGAAAAAGAAAGAAAGAAAAAAAAAGGAGAACCAAAGAAATCAACAGGGAGTGATGGTGGAAAATCAAACAGCAAACAAGGCAAACAAACAAAGAAAAGAAAAAAAAAATCCCAGTTTTGGAACAGTAGAATTTCAGTCTTAGTAGTTCTGGTGTTACTCCTTCAGTATCCAGTCCTGTTTGTCTGCTTATTTGTTCACCTGTTTGTGTCTCCCAAGCAGGCTTGGAGCTGGCATCTGGCAGTGTTGGAGTCCTCCTGTTTTCTCAGTGTAACATGGAATGGAGAAGCTTTTTACAGACTGGAGGTTCTGGGTTTTGGAGTTTTGTTTCTTCTTTTTGTTTTTTTTTTTTTTTTTTTTTTTTTTGCCAAGTTTGGCTCCAGCAGGAAAAATATTCTGTTTCGTATGCTGAAGGTCTCCCAAGCATGTTTGGAGCTGGCAGGCAGGCAGCAATGGCCAGTTGGTTGGTGGCTGTGTGGGGGTGGCCACCTGCTTGTTCTTGCAGTTTATCATGGCATGGAGAAGCTTTCCATGGGCTAGGGGTTCAGGGTGCCAAAGTTTGAGCTTTTCCTTGTGCTTTACCTAAGCCAAGTATGTCTCCAGCATCTCAGCAAGATCCCTGATTCATGGAGTTCATGCAGTCTGTGTCTGTGTCCAGTTCGCTATTTTGGATTCTCCCACAAAGTGGTGTCTTTAAATATAGAAATTACCTTAAAAATAACCTAAGCTTTAAAATAGTAAAAATTTTAAATTAAATTTTTAAAAACATCACTCATTTTTACCTTGGGCATTAATAAGCTTAACTGGAAGAGACCAGGGACAGGGAACTCAAATCCATACAGGAGGTATGTGCTTCTTAAAAAAGTGGTGATGATAGATGAAAAGATGCAGGACAATGATGGGAAATGATACAAACTTAACTAATTTTCAGAAGATAAATTTCCTGTATGGGGAAAGCTTTGAGTAGAGGATACTGCCACCTTCCAGACAGACAGACAGCTTTCATTGGCTCCACAGGAGGCTTTTATCCTCCTGTTCTCAGAAGGATTTCATAGCTCCCCTAGCCCACCTGAATTGTTCTCAAGAGGCTCTGGCACTTTGCCCACATCTCTGGAACATTCCTCAGTGTGTACTTTGTGATGGGGTGACTTGGAGATAGATTTTAGGTCTCCCATTTCTTTGCTGGACCAGGATTTACTACCAAAGAGCTATTCATGGAAAAGGCAGAAAGCCAGAAATAGCCAGGACTAGACAGCATGGGTGACCCAGGAAAAATGGGTCACTGGCAGTGATATTGGGGGGGCTATATTAAAATTACAGTAAGTACTTTAAATGAGAGTAAACCTCAGTTAAAAATCAGGTAGGTAAGAGGAGGATAGAAATTGCTGGACATTGAAGAAGAGTAGTAGGGAGAATCAGGACCCTCCAAAAGTCTGTGTGACAGTTGGAAAGAGGGAAATTAGAATAGACCTAAGGTACAAAGTAATTAGATGTTTCCTTAGGTGAGAAACTTCAATCTATTAGAACATACCTTGTATATTCTCTGTCTAAATACATGATCAATTTTGGGGTGTCCCCTATGATCTGTCTTGGCAATATTGGTGTTGCACATTCAATGAGAATAGTAACTTGGTTTTTGGTTTTAATGCATTTATTTTTAATTTGCTGATTTTGATCTTAGTCAATGTGTTTTTGCTGATCTGTAATTATTTTTTAAATCAAATCCAAGTAATTAAGTAGTGCCTGCTTGAGATAGGTCACTAACAGATGGGCTGGCCTGCACATGGCCTGTTATATTACTGCAAATCTGGGAGTGTACCAACATTAATAATCCAGATTCAAGACCTCAGAAGACAGAACATATTTGTTTTCATCATGTACATTAAATCAATGAGTAGTCATACCATTTTATTTGCTTGAATTTTCAGTTACTTTTTATGATGAAATATACATTAGAAACTTTAAGAGGCTGCATTCTGTCAGTCACTTCAAAATCCAGTACTCTTCTTTTTCAAAGATTTTCATGAGGCAGTCAGCTTGAAATCTATTTTAACTTATTTTTAAATAGCATTTTATTTTGCTCTGTGCAGCAAGAATATATTTGGCTCTAAATTTAATTCTACTTGAACAGTTCTCAGTTTTTCCCCACTTAGTCTTGGAGAAAGAAAGGTTTTTTTTTTTTTTTTCCTCTCCCTCCTCTCTTGGAAAATTCATCACCTCTTTGCATACTCTACCTAAATTGCTTTTTCTGTGCCTGGGCTTCCTGACTTGCAACCCACCAACAGAATTCATGGGTTCAGTGAGTTTACATAGGAATAAAAATTCCAGCTTTATTTTACTAACTTCTTACTAAGTGAAGTTTAGCACATCCTTCAGTTATGAGTGTAAGCAGAAAACACAGCAGTGAAATCATTGATAAGATTATAATACCATCATGTTATAGCTGATATGTAATCAGAGTTACAACAGATATTAGACATACTTCTACCTTTTGATATATAGCATTTTTATAGTGGAGTATTTTACTATATCACAAAATTATTCTAATAATATTTTGATAGTGTTTTTCAACACAATTACTTACCTTTAATCCTGTGATTTTTAAAATTGATTTTAAAGCATCATTCTGAGGAGGCATCAGAAAACTGTGAATGGTTCAAGAACTATTGAAAACTTAGATTCATTTTTGTAATATCTTCTTTTTCTATGTAAAGCAGAAAGCTTTTTGCTTGTCCTGAAATGTTCTTAAGTCAACAAACTTGTACTTTCTTCCCAAGTCCTATGATCTAATGTTTTCATATTGCATGTGGAACAAAAGCATTTTTGGTGCCAGTTGGAAGTATGATTCAGACATTAAATTAGCACTTACTATAATGAAATCAGACCTGTTTAATTGCTGTAGTGAAATCATACTCATCTGAAAATTTGCCATGTTTCCCTTTTCAGCATCAAATAATCAACTCATAGTCAGCTATGAATGATAAAATGTTTTTTCCAAGTGCTGAATATAAGCATTAATCTTCCATGACAAATTAAATATTTTATAACAATTTAAATGATTAAACTATTAACTGCATACAACAGACTAGATGCTATAAAAATAATATTCCTTTTTTATAGGTATAGGCATATTTAATTCAGAGATGGAGTGCTAAATGCAATAAATCTTAATCACCATAGAATTTTTAAGGTTGGAAAGGATTTTCTGAATGAATACTAAACACAGATAATGTATTTTTGAATACTTATCTGCCTGAATTGAATTATAGCATTCATCAAAACCCTGGGCCCTGTTGTCTCCTGGTGACTCGGTAACTAAGAAAGAGGCAGCTCCATTTGCAGTGATTGGCTCATCAGAAGAGTTGTGCTCTTCTATTGTACATGATGATGTCAGATAGTGACAAAGGGTGGGAACTCAGGGGACAGATGGACCCTGATCAGCATCCTGGCTCTACTGCTTCCTGGTTATGTGACCTTATTTAAATATTATTTGAGCCAACAATTCCCTGTTTTAAAAAGTGGAAACAATAAAATATGACTTAAAAAGTAATTATGAGAATTAAAATTGTTATATGGAGCCAGTCATAATGGTGCACACCTGTATTTCCAGCACTTGGGAGACTGAAGCAGAAGGATGGTGAGTTCTGGGCTAACCTGAACTCAATAGTGAGAACTTGTCTCAAATAGCAACAGTAAAAACAAACCCTCAAAAAGTAAAAGAAAAAGAATTATATGGAAAGTGCTTATTGCTATTGTCAGGCACATAGTGAACCGTCAACAAATTTCAGCTGTTATATTTGTAACTATACTCCACGCACATATGCCCTACTCCTACCAATGAGTTCAAGAATCATGTGAATTACTAAATTCTGTTCAATTGTTTCCATGAGCCCATAGAAAATGGCACACTTGCTGTCTCAGAGACATACAATTAATTTTAAAAAATATATGTGTATATGAATTGCTTAGGAAATACTCCAAGCTAATAAAACTGAATATCAGATGTTGTGACATTTATTTTTATCAAATAGAATTGTGTCATGGAATAGGGCCACTGAAGAACATTTAAATGGATGGAAAATCTACAATTTACAAATAGGGCTAAGGGAACCAACCCAGAATGATATAGCACCAAGGGAGTGGCAGAAATGTGAAGCCCAGAGAATGTATTTCCCAACCTCCCTTTTTCTTCATCATACTCCCCAAACCACCTGGAAGCTAGAGAGGAAGAACTCTACAGGTCCAGCACTCTACACAAATAGCCTTGAGAAACAAAATGCAGAAGCTTGGAGAGATTTGAAGAGATCAATAGAGACTAGTCAGGAAACTGTTACAAGAGCTGCACTTAGGAATCCCAAAATGGATGGTACCTTAAGGATTAGAGTAATCACAGGAAGCTGTTCTGACCCTGAAAGCTGGGTATTATTAATATTCTTGCCTTGAACACACATGTATGTGCATTTGAATTAATGGTGACATCTTCCTTCAGCTATAACTATTCCACCATCTGATGTTGTGAGATGCCCCACCCTACCTCCTCAAGTAATGGGACTTCTTGTGACAGCAATCATAGGTCATGATGAATATAGCTCCACAAAAGCCTAAGATTTTTGCCATGTGAGTCTTCAAGAAATGTAGACAGAGGCTAGCAAGCAAATGCGCTTGTCAGAACAGGGTATATGAAGGCATGGAAAGGCAGAAATTTTAATTAACTTGACAATAGGTCTCAACCGTGTTTTTTTCCTGTCCTTATTTGGCCAGGTAATCTGCTCAGAGAAAAATGGTCTCTGTTGTCCTGGTACCTGCTGAATCTTTCACTCAGCTGTCATTGATTACTTCTACAAGACCTATTCATTTGAAACTTTCTATTGATCTGTTTACCGATGCACTTCAGGACTTACTTTGTGAAAGGGGATGCTTTCAATAAAGGATTCCTTTGGGTCTTATTTATAATTTTGTTGTGGTTGGCAAGGCTGCTTGTATTTCAGATAGATTGCCCCTAATGCTTTGTCTCATGATTTTGTGCAGTAGTAATAATTCAGTGTTTCAAAAGTCCATTCATTTACCAAGCATTTTCTCATTGACTATTTTGTGCCAGGCACTCTGGTAGGTGTTAGAGATGCATTAGATTGCACTAAGTGGCCTAATTATTTACATTTTAAAAAATCATTCTGATGGATTGATAATGGTGTATTTTCCTTGTTCTCCTGAGATAGATTTTCAGACTTAGCTAGGGTTCAGCAGGAAAGTTCCACAACTGATAAGCAAAGTCTATGCTTGGCATAGATGTGTGATAATAGCACTTTTGGCTGTGTGCTGTTCATCTTGCTGATGTGTGGATAGTGCTGCATCTCTTAAGATATAGTACCACTTTTTTTGGTGAGAGGAAACTGCAGTAAGAGCCAACTTCACTTCAAGTATATATCATGTCATACCCAATAGGCTCTCAAAACCTTTGTTGAATGAATTTCAAAGGTTTAAAAACCCAGGGAAATTGTCCTTTTTGGGGAATCTCCTTTTCTTTTCTCTTTCCTATTCTCTTACACTTTGAAAAGTGAAAGTGAAAACCCACATATAAGATAGTGAATAACTTTCTGTTGCTCACATTTTTAATGATTTTCACTAATGATAGCTATGAATCTATATCTGAATATGGAAACTAGTAGAGTATATTTGAAATCATGAAAGACTGGGTTTTAAGCTCCAGACCACCTCCACATGGAGTGGGAGCAGCAATAATTAAATGGAGATTAAGGTTATGTTTGCTATCTGTGACAGTTACATGGACAGGTTCTATACTAGATTTATAGAAAAAGCTGATGATCTGATTTCCCTTAGTTAGACATAATAAAGCTTTAGAGAATCATAAAGCTTTAGAGAATCAAAACAACTTTAACAATTCTTGAAAGATGTTCTCACAGACATCATTGCAGAAGTGCCTATCTTGGTGAAATGAATTAAATGATTAGGTATTGTGGCTTATACACATTCTCGGAGACACATATAGAATTCAAGATAATTGAACCTATTGTCTGTTCCTTATTAAGGTCACTTCTATCAAATGACTTCTCAATTTCCCATTTCCATCTCCTTCTCATCATCTATTCTTCATGTGTTCTGTAGAATAAAAATAATCTAATTTTTGGATCACTAACCTTCCTTTACTTTTCTGTTCCTTAACCTGGATTGAAGCAAGAGCATATTCATACTGGTGATGGTCAAAATGCCTCCTTCTTGTCTGTAACCTGTGAGTCTTGTGCCTTTAGAGAGGATAATAAAAATATTCAACACCTGCAGGGTAGAGGCAGCAGCGTGACCAAACAGATGGTGGCCCATGTACTGGAGTAGGGGCCCAGAAGCCCCCAGCATGAGTGATGAACGAATGGCAGGCTTTCCTATCTAGTTACTACTGAATCATGGAAAGGTTCTAGGCAGTCTGGGGGAAAGAATAACATAGGCGGACTGGAGGGGATTTTATTCTTGGTGTCTAGAACAGTTACTATGAAGAATTTAAGACATAGTTTCTGGTATTGCCTTATGACTATTAACTGGATGTTAACTCTTGGTAGTCAATGTTGTGCCCTTCTCTTAGAGCTGTAGAAATTCCCAGAGGAAGAAATGATAGCTGACAGGGCACCTGAGCTCTGAGCCCTCTACTTTGCTTAGAAATAAGGCACCATTATTTCTCATTGTTTTTTCTCTTCCATGCTAAAGAAAAATGATTCAGACACTTGTTAAAACAGTAAGGTAGACTGTTCAGGAGGATCACAATAGGGACAAGGATGACTGCAAAGGAGTTTTGCAGCAGGGGAGCAAGATTGCAAGTACAAACAAGAGTAGGCATTTAGAGCCAAGGAGAGAATGGAGGGCAGGAAGTCAGTGGATAGAAAATTACTTAAGAGGAAACCTCAGGATAAGGGGGAGACTCTGGCTAAACGGGATTCTTACTGAAGGGAGGCCAGGGCGGTCAGACACCATCTGGGGGTGGTGGAAGGGAGGAATTACAGCAGAGGTCAAAATGGTTATATATTAGCAATGGGAGAGTCTAGATAAACCAATCTGAGAGGAATTTTCCTCAAACTGGGCTTAAAGAACATACCCAAGGATGAGCTCTAATGGAGCAAGAGAAGCCTGACTAAATTCTGGTGAAGAAAAGAATCTTTGACACCCATATGGTTTACTATCTGTTCTTTTTTCCTTTCCTTTTTTCTTCCTTTTAGAAATATTTAGCTTTTATTTATTTTTACTAATGCTTACTTTGATGAGGTATAGTTCTCACTTTATTTACATCATTTAATTTAATCCTGTCAACAAATTTTAAATGTAGTCACTTCTCTTATAGATGAGGTAATGAGTTAAAGAAAGACTTCCAAGATTTAACTTGCCCAAGGACAAGTACAAGTACTGTACACTGGTACAGTGCAGGTCTGGATGTGAAACCAAATCTGGCTGAAAAGTTCACACACCTATTATGACACTACATCCAGGATTTTATGTTCACAATTTACATACCTTTAGACTGGCTTTTTCTCTCAAATACTCCCTGTTGCCTTAACCCAGGTATCATTGGTGGTGGTGGTGTTGGTGGGTGATGTGTGTGCATGCTTGTGCTTGTGTGAAGGTAAATGACTCAAAGAGGCTCAGATTACAATCGAAAGAGTTAAGTCCTAGAAACTTGAAAGTGTCAGAATGTACAATTGAGGCTTTTTGTTGTTGTTTGCCTAAGACTCTATCTACAGTGTCATCCCAACTTTCTAGTGACCTCTGGTAGGAGCTATGCTCTAGAAAATGAAGGAGGATGAGCTTTCCACACAAGGACTGAACTGAGTGGCCACAGGATGCAGGGGATTTCAGGGTCAGTAAGCATGGTGGAAACACCAGCAACAAGTATAGCAGTGACAAGGATATCCGGCTCCCTCCCCCAAGAATGCTTGGAAGTAATAAGGGCAGGGATGAGCCCCTCCCCACAATGATCAGGGTGGAGACTAAGGTCAGATGACTTGGATATTAAAGAAAAATGTGACCCTAGAAGAACTGAATGTCTGAGGACACTGAGGTTACAGGTCTTCCATGCTTTGAGAAGTGAAGAGTTGCCTCAGATTTAATTTGAGATCCTACTTGTTTTCTCAGTAAGGACATTTTAACAAATAATCCTTCTGCTATAATCTATTACATAAATATGTGGACCAAGAAAGATGGGTCCCAGTTGGTTAATTGATTTTCTCTATTGCATTGTCTTCTAGGGGAATGATATGAGATCACCCCAATCTCTGTATAACCTGCCTTTGTAGGTATTTTCCAACCTATACTCCCTAGATGTGTTTCAAAATGGAGTCTCATTAGCTCCATATCAAGTCACTTCTTTTTAAGGCTCTCAGAGCATCTGGGTAACCATGAGGAAAGAGAATTAGATTCAGTAATAATGGCAACTCTCATTGGGTGCCTGTGAGTCATATACCATTTCACATAAACTATCAAATCTTCCCAATATACTGCTATTCTTACTAACATTCCTCTTATGAAGAAGCCAAGGGATGTGAAAGTAAGACCTTTTGACCAAGATGTCCAGTCATCAGTGATCAGTAGAAAAGTTGAGATATAAATTCAGATAATCAGGGTATACTCAGTCTACACAGCTCTTCATAAAATAACTTTTGGCTATTGAAAATAGTATAGCTTTGACAATCCTACTTTATTGTTGTAAGAAAGCACTACTGTTGCTTTCTCTGTGATCAGGAATGAATGTATTCAAATGTGAGCTTAAATTGTTGAATACAGATGGAAATGCTATCAGAGACCTAGAGTTCAGAGGCTGGAGAGACTCACTCTCATTATCCCCAGATTGACTCAAGCTTCTAGGTAAGAAAACATTTCTGCTGCATGCAGTCTTATAATTATCTTCTATTAAGGGTGAAAGGTGACTTAAAAACTAAGATAACTGGCAAAACTACAGTGACTTAATGAGGGAGAATGACCTAGAGGATTGTTGAAGATCATGTGAACACTTAAAAACATAGACCATGTTAGTAAATTAGAAGGAATAAATTCTTTTCTTCATTTGATTCATTGGGAAGAAAACAAGGCTCTAAGACAATTAAGAGGATTGATTTGGTTGAGAAGATGAATTCTAGAGTGACTACACCATCAAATTAGAGTGACTTTTCTAACAATGGCTTCTACATTTTAGGGATTTCTCTCTACGTTGACTTGGTGAGAGACACTTTGCCTTTTGGAGATTTTGGCCTGCAGATTTGTAGCTTGTGCTGTGCTGCCCTCCAGTCTGTCTGCTTTTCTTGTATTGAGGAGGTTCAGCAGCTCAGCTGCCAGCTTCATCCCCTATCCTGGAATGGTCAGTCCTGAAGAAACCATTGCATGATCTCTGTGGGCAACTGGAAGAATAGTTAAGTCTGCTGCAGAGCTATCTTATAGGCATGTGCACATGTATCTAACGATACAGAGCATAGTGATAGGGAATTTTCAAATTAACTCTGACTGTCATGAGTTCTGTCAGTATTTATGAGCTGAAGTTAGTATACCCCAGTAAAACTTTTAATGAAAGGTGATCCATTTCTACTTCCATATTGGGCAGGTTATTTAAATGAACCTCTCCTTCATTTCATAGCAGTAAATTCATTATATTTCATTCAACAACTTATTGCATCTTTATTATTTGTAATATGTCATGGTGGACTGTGGTTTAAGTTATGGTTTTTAATATAATTTTGTGAGGAAGCAAAACACCTACTTAACTCTGATTCAAATTAATGCTATAATAAAATCAAGAGCACTGTAATAAAGAATTCCTGGCTGAACTATGGAAATTCATTATGAACAGGGGTGAAATTAGATGGAGAATTTTGCTTTTTTTCTGAAACAAAAACACAGTCAAACTTGTATTTTTTGACAGAATACTTTTGTTGTGATTCTTGTGCATTTTCTATGACAGCATACCCTATAGGTTCTTTATCTTTTCCATTTTTTCTGAGACCTCCTTCCAGCTATCCCAGGTGTATTATGCATATGGCCATTATTTATTTATTTATCCATATATTTATTTATTTATTTATTGAGACAAGGTCTTGCTATGTAGCCTGGGCTGGCCTTTAATTCCAAACCATACTGCCTCAGCCTCCTGAGTGCTTGGATTACAGGCATGTAACACCACACCAGGCACAGCATGTAGCCTCCTTACAATTTAAGTGTGTATCTATAAAAGACACGATTGATTTCCAGGGTTCCTTATACTTCTCATATCCACACATGCCCCATTTAGGGGCTTCTGTGTTGTGATGGTAGTAGCAGCTCCCTACTGAAACTATGGCAAAGGACAAAAGGCTTATTTATGGTAGTAGAGCTGTTCCCAGCTTCTTCCTTTGAATAAACATGCAGGGCTTGACCTGGTCCCCTCCAGGAATTACAGAGAAGGCAATTTTACATAACAAACTTCAATTAGTTGAGCTAATGGAGAAGACTTGCTGTGAATTGCCTGAATCCAGAGATTTGCAAACAAAGTCTCAGTTCATGGAATTTGTATCAATTTCAATTTAAGCTGCTGATTAACTGTATGTATTTATACATGTAGAAAAACAAATTATTTCAATTCCAAGCCTGAGGAATGTAACTCTGCAAACGGTGTTTAAGACCATAATGCAACTGTGGCAATCATTTCAGAAAAGACTCTTCCGAGACTCTTGGTGTTTATTTTTGTGCTGAGATTTATTTTATTTTTTTGTAAATTATGCTTGTCAAAGTCACTTTGTAAATCTATACTTAATTGTTGTGGGTGATTGTATAAGTGAAACCTATGCAGTTATTTCTGCCCCCAGTACTGGGGTTTTAACTCAGGGCCTCCTGGTACTTGTTAAGCAGGTGCTCTACCATTTGAGCTATTCTGCCAGCCCTTTTTGTTCTGGTTATTTTTGAAATAAGGTCTTGCTTTATTACCTGGAGCAGCCTGGATAGAGATCCTTCTATTTGTGCTATCCCATATAGCTGGAATGACAAGCAGGTACCACAAGGCCCAGTCATTTGTTTCAGATGTGGCCCCATAATCTTTTTGACTGAATTGTCCTGGAACCATGATCCTCCCGATTTGTACCTCCTAAATTGCTAGGATTATAGACCTGGGTCACAATGCCTGGCCACCTTTCTAGTTTTAAAAGTTTCATTTCTTATATTTTGAAGTGAAATTTGGAAATCGATACATTGTTCTGGTTTTTTAATTGATCTCTTTCCTTAGGGTTCTTGTTCTCCCTGCCTTCCTTTCCACATCCTTTCCCTACCTTCTTCTCTCCCTTTTTTTCTTTTCATTTCTGTTAATGATGGAAGTGATAATAGTGCTTGTGTCTCAGTAGGGTAATAAATGATTGAATCTTTCATTGTTTCTTGCAGAGATCTACCCTTTAAAAGTCAAACAGATAGATGAATCATCCTGAAAAGAAAGTCAGCAGTCACTGAAGATTTTTTCTTTTCATGAATGAGCGATGCTTTTACATGTGACTTCTTGAACTATTAAAGTGTAGAAAAAGAGAGAGAAACTGCAACAGAGGGAGAAGGAAGAGGAAGAGGGGAAGGAAGGAAAGGGGAGGGAGGGAGGGACAAAGGAAGGGGTAAGGAGATGGGGGAGAGAGAGAGAGAGAGAGAGAGAGAGAGAGAGAGAGAGAGAGGGAGTTTCAGGCTGTATTGCTAAATATTTTTTATTTTTATTTTAGCTTGTTCCCTTCAGCATCCCCCTGTGAACGTACCCCCTCAGTGTGTGGCATGTGGTGAACCACTCATTGGTTCTATACACATCTAGGAGATCAGAACTCCTGACTTATGTCTACTGTCCAACCTTCTTTCTTTCTTTTCTTTCATTGAAAGTTAATTGGAATTGCTTTTGTCAGTCTCATCTTTTGGGGACTCTGGATCCTTGCAGTAAGGACTTAGTGCTCAGCCTGAGGATTCTAGGAACTCCTTTTGGATGAGTCTGAGTTCTTGCCCTGGCACCCTTTCCCCAAATATCAGGCATATGGATAAAAAGTACATTGCGAGAGAAGGAAGGGAATATTCCTGTCCTTCACGTACTGAAAACATTGCTGCTTCTAATCCTTTTACTTTCTGGCATCCAACCATGGCATATATAACAGACATCTATTAACTGGAAAACTAGGGGATTTCTAGTCTGGTTGTGGTGGTATAGGACACGTAAATGAACATTTCACTAGTTGTTCATATGTGGCATTATCACAGTCGAGGTAATCTTAAAGCACACACTACACATACACACACACACATGAGACATACCCACAAACACACAAATAAAATTGTCCTGGAAAACCTAGGTGTTATGGAGAAGCACATTTGTACAGCTGTGTGCCAAAAATAAAATGGAACGATCATGTCGAATATCCTTAACGATAAATAAAATAATTCTTTATTGTGTGCCTTGTGTATCTTGCTTACATAATGTGTGAGAACATTTTGATTCTGTAGAATAGATTGCAGCATTACTTATGGAAGTTAAGTAAGAAGCAGCATAACTGGAATTTGAGTAACTTAGGATACCCAGAATGAGAAAGTGTGGTGAAGACTCCCATGGGCTGTGGTTTCAATATGGCCTGTGTCCCCAGGGATCCATTGTAACTAAAGGCCCTTCCCTGGCTGACGCTGTTGGGAGGTGGTATGATTCTTTGGAAAGCAGGGCTTAGTGGGAGAGCCTTAGGGTTCTGGGGGTTTTAGGGGTTTCTTGGTGATCCTTTGGTCATTCTCCTGAAGGTTGTTATAAAAGGAGAAGACCTGGCTCTTGCCATCTCTTCCACTCTGTTTCTTGGCTCACCATGTACTGCTTCTTTATGCCATCTGCCATGGGCACTGCACTTTGCCAAAGCCTGAGCTAGCCTGTTTGGATTTTCAGCCTCCAAAACTGTGAGCTAAATAAAACTCTCTTCTTCATAAGTAGCTTATCTCAGGTATTTCATTATAGTGGCAAGAATCTGACTAATTCACCATCTTCAGATTGTTTCACGCTGACAGTGAGAGTCTACGGGGGCATATAAATGTTAATGTGAATCATGGAAACAAATCACTATTAGTCAAAATTTCACAGAATTTTTACAATTATAGCTGTAGAAAAAAGCATTCAAGTTTTCATTAGCATATTATAGCAAATGTAAAGATTAGTTGCTTTTGTATTTGAAGCAAAATATATCATTTGCTTAATATTTGTATTTGTTAAGCAAAATCAAGACACATTGCCCCTGCACATATAATAAAGTTCTTTATTTTGTGACTGTATTTATAGACCACGTTTAGTCACAAAGCTCAGAAGCCAACTTCAACTTCCCAACAAGAGGAAGTGGAAATGTAGATGTGGTTTCAGGTCTGGTTAGACCCAGGAGTTCAGATGAGAACATGAGCAGTTCTCCTTTTGTTTTCTTCCTTGTCATTTCTTGCTCTCCCTTTCTTTTTGCTGCCTCAAAGCTGCATGCTAGTGCTTTGCTTTGGGACTGGCCTTGTTTTCTCTACATGTTGGGCAAGACAGATTCTAGCAGTCTTGAGTTTATCTCATTTCTTCTTTGTTCAGAAAGGAAAATTTATACTTTCCCTCCCCATCTACATATCAAAAACAAGTAGAACGTTAACAGTCCTTGCTTGGTTAACAAACTCACCCCCATATGGACAAATATAAATTGAGAGGACATAGTGTATCCTTGTTTTGATTCCACAGGAAGGAATTAGAATGCAGTTGCTATCTACTACATACAAGAATATTCAACACAGTGTTCCCACCAGATTCTGAAATAGACCATTTATTTAAAAAAAAAAAAAAGATTCAACCTGTGAAATTCCTTAGCCATAAATGGATAACACACTTACTGAAAGCTGCTTAGGAATTACATGACATGGCTCCAGGTTCAATTTTTTTAATCCTAGTCATGAAAAAATAGCAGCACAGCACTTCGTTTTTGCTCTTTCTGTTGTAGGTGGTTGTGGAGTGTTAGTGGTGGCATGGACAATATCAAAGTGGACAAAAGTAAGGTATATGTTTGGGAATTCTTCCTTGATTTAGTTTACTTATTTATTTATTTCTTTTTCCTTTTATTATTCATATGTGCATACAAGGCTTGGGTCATTTCTCCCCCCTGCCCCCACCCCCTCCCTTACCACCCACTCCGCCCCTTCCCTCTCCCCCACCCCCTCAATACCCAGCAGAAACTATTTTGCCCTTATTTCTAATTTTGTTGTAGAGAGAGTATAAGCAATAATAGGAAGGAACAAGGGTTTTTGCTGGTTAAGATAAGGAGAGCTATACAGGGAGTTGACTCACATTAATTTCCTGTGCGTGGGTGTTACCTTCTAGGTTAATTCTTTTTGATCTAACCTTTTCTCTAGTTCCTGGTCCCCTTTTCCTATTGGCCTCAGTTGCTTTTATGGTTTCTGCTTTAGTTTCTCTGTGTTAAGGGCAACAAATGCTAGCTAGTTTTTTAGGTGTCTTACCTATCCTCACCCCTCCCTGTGTGCTCTCGCTTTTATCATGTGCTCAAAGTCCAATCCCCTTGTTGTGTTTGCCCTTGATCTAATGTCTGCATATGAGGGAGAACATATGATTTTTGGTCTTTTGGGCCAGGCTAACCTCACTCAGAATGATGTTCTCCAATTCCATCCATTTACCAGCGACTAATAACATTTCGTTCTTCTTCATGGCTGCATAAAATTCCATTGTGTATAGATACCACATTTTCTTAATCCATTTGTCAGTGGTGGGGCCTCTTGGCTGTTTCCATAACTTGGCTACTGTGAATAGTGTAGTTTACTTATTTATTTAACAAATATTTATTGAATATTCCCAGCCTGTCATCAGGCTAGCAATCACCAGTGATCAAGAAAACTATGGCCTTTACTCAAATGTCACCTTTACACTGAAACTTTCCCTGCCCAGTGTAGCATTTCCTGCATTATTGTCTTTGTAGCAATTACCAACATACCGTGATCATATTTTACTTATTTATTTTTATCTACCTTGATTAGAACTTAAGCTGCCTTAGGACAGAGATTTGATTTTAGCTTTAATTATATTATCAGTGTCTAGGATTATGTCTGGCGCAAAGGAATAATTCAGTGAGTACTCCTTAAATGTTTTGATGGGATCCTGGCTACATTCACCCTTCTGTGTCTGTTCCCTGTATGTGTACACTGGACATGCTAATTAGAAGAGGTGCTAACTTTCTCTGAGAAGGGAAGTAAGGTGGCACAAGTCCCCAGAGGGTGCTGGAGGTGTTCATATTGATTAGGTGCTCAGATGGGCCTTACTGACAAGGTGATATTTGGACTGGAATGATACAAGAGTATGATACAGGTCTTTTCTGAGAAAGGATACTACAGAGAACAGGGAAGAACAGATGACAGTTTCCGAGAGGTGGGATTGTGCCTACCTACACAATTAATTTGTTCAGTTGTAGTCCATCTGAGAGTTGTGCTTAAAAAAAAATCCTTAAAAAAATCATTTAAACTTTGTAACATTTGAAGTATAAGAAGCATTATTAAAATTAGCATGTGTAACTATTTAGAGGACAAAACAGATTCTAGGAATTTAACACTTGGATCATTGATGATAAAATATTCAATCTTTAATAACCACATGCATTTAACATCTGCCCTAATTTTGATATTCTTGAACAGTTTGTTCTGCTCTGAGAAACATAGTTGTCGTTTGTGGCACTGGAAGTTGTAGAATGAGGTGGCAGTTGGCTGGGTGGGAGGAACAGACAGCTTTGAGAATAAGTAAGAATATCAGAATTCTCCAGACAGGGAAAAATTAATCAGTTCCAAGATTTAGCAAATACACTGACACTTGCAGGTTGAGTCCCACCTATGTCTATGTCAACGTAGAGAATAAGTATGGTTCAATTTTGTATGTGGACATCCATGTTAAGACTTAGGGTATAAATTTCTTTTTGCAATTGAAGATTTTATCTGATTTTGAATCATTAGCAGAAATCTGAGTGTATATATGGTAATGCAGTGATCTTAAATATGGTTAAGAGAGCCTGGTAGAACTGAACTTCCATTGTTCCAAACTTCTTTTTAAGTATATTTAGGTGAGATAAAATAATTACATTCAATTAGCAAAAACTAGAAAAATAATAACATTTGACATTATATTTAATACAAGTATGAAATATTTAATACCTTTTAAAATCTTGATTAAGCTATCACTTGATCTTGAATACACCCGTTTTCATTTTGATTATGTTTGAAGCAATACCCTTTAGAATCAATTCCCTAAACTCACTTCATATACAAATCAACAGCTCTAATCAAGCTTTGGAAATGACTCCTTAGGTAAGTGTGAGTGCTATTCTTAGTAGGTAGTTAGTCTAACAGCACTGTAAAGGCCAATTAAATGGGAGGCACTTGTCCTCAAAGGACCAGTGCAGGCCATTGGTGGAGGTGAGTCAAATGTCTCTCTTCTGACCATTCTTATTGCTTGGTTGCACACACACACACACACACACACACACACACACACCCAGAAACTTCCTGTAGTTTGCTAAGTGTGCATAGGGATAATTCTTTCAGTACCAATTTTTTACAAGATTGTGCAGTTATATTTGTTACTCACTCATACTCTTTTTGGTTTTATTCCATATGTCTGATAAGATTCTCTTATCCCAAAGAAGTGATTTCTAGAAGTTTCCTTGTATTTGATATTCCTTTGGAGATTGGCTACAAAAAAACTAGATCATCTTCTGTGATAAGATTTCTCCTCCTCCACTCCTGTAGTTTTTTAATAGCATACTGTTTGTTTTTACACATTTTCTAAATTTCAGGCTTAATAACCACAAATACCTAGTACTTAAGATATGGCTTAGAATACTTAGGTTTCATTTATTTCCATAACTTTAAGGACATATATCTTAAAATTATCAGAATATTCCAAATATTGTACAGGAAGAAAAATTAATTCATTGTGATTTGTGGGAAAATCTTGAATCTGTGTTAAAACTTTGCTTAGAAAGAGTATAGCAAAAGCATACATGTAAGGATAGCAAGTTAACTTGTGGTTAGCTTTATTTTAATGTTACTTTATTACAAACTATATTAAAATGCCAATGTGCCTCAAAAAGTAATTTTTAGAACACTATAGCTAACCTTTTGAGTTAAATTCTTTATTGCATAATCATAATTTCTACTTAAATTTGAAGGAGAGTTAGGAAATGAAATTAGGCAGGATGGGGCCACTAGAGTTTTAAGCTAAAATTCATTTCAGAGAAATCTAAGATACTTTCTTTTTTTTTCTTATACTAGTAACCAGTCAAGAAAATGACAAGAAAAATACTTCTCAAAGTCATCAGGCAATTAAGCTTTTTTCCTATCCATTTTTTTCATTTCTCCTTACACTCCAAATACTTGATTATAGAAGTGAGACCATGACAGAAGTTGATAAAATGTTAACTAAAATGTCAAGAAAGATAGTCATTCATACCATAAATTTATATCCTTCTACAAGAACCCTAAAACAAATTTAATCTTGTTTGGGGTGACCCTTCAAATATAGTTCTAATTTACTATTATTCTGATCAGATGCATGGTATAGAATCACAAATGTACACTGTCCCTAGGAAACACCCAGGCTTAAAAGAGTGAGTTCCTTTGATGATACTGGTCAGCTCCATGATAAATAATCCCTCCTGAGGTGACATCAAAATAATTCACAAAAGCCAAGCTGTTTGGAATCAGAATTAACCTAAGTACCCATCAGTTGATAAATGGACAGTGAAAATGTGGCATATATACACAATGAAGTGTTATTCATCCATAAAGAAGAGTGAAATCATGTCATTTGTGGGATAATGGATGGAACTAAAGAGCATTATGTTAAGAGCAATATCACAGAAAGACAAATATCACAACTTTTCTCTCATATGCAAAATATAAAGCTCAAAAAGTGACATGAATATAAAAGGGGGACTGTATGGGGAAAAGCCAGTGAAAGAGGGAAAGATGAAAGGAGAGGCTGATGGCGGGTGAATATTGATGGAAGTACCTTATATACCTGTATGAAAATGGAATCATGAAACCCCTCTTTACTATTAATATATGCTAATAAAAGTAGTAAAAAGAAGGAAAATAGAATCATAAAACCTTTTAAAATTATAATGGAAAGGGGCAATAAGAAACAGTAATGAGGGGATGAATATGATCAAAGTATAACATATGCTTGTACAGAAATATCACAATGAAAATCCTTTGTACAGTTGATAAATGTAAAAAAGTAATAAGTGGGGAAGGTCCTGAACTTTCCTAATGGGGCACTTACTCCTCAGCTAAAGTAGGCTATGACCATGTGGAAATGGTGGTTTTTGTTGCTAGATCCATTCATCAGAAATCTTATTTTTAATGAAAATCTCTTCATTTTTCAATATTGGCAATTGATTAAAAATTTCAAAGAAATTATTTGGGCTAGGAAGTCTTATTGACAATATTCAAAATTCAAGTAGACTTTTATGGTAATTCTAGTAACCATGTGAAAGGTAAGAGAGGAGAACAGAGGACAAGAGTTAAAGATTACAGTGGTGGATGGATTTTAATGGTGGCCAGTACTGGGCAGTGCAAAGAGTTCTGGAGAACGCTGGGCTAGGGACCTTCAAAAAATAGACCAGGCAGGACCCAGCAGACAATCTTGTGTGGTTAAGAGCCTGCAGACCAAGAGAAGTTGCAAGTTTCTCTGGGGTCCCAAGAAAAACAAGCTGCCAGGGCTCAGGTGGAATATGCATATTTTTAACAGTAATCTGAAATCCAATTATCTGTCTTCTGCAAGTGCAGACACCACTCCTGCTCACACAGAATAATTATCCCATGTATGGGCTCAGTTTTGATTTTTCAATCAGAGGATGTGCTGATACCACTGCTACATTTGCTTGAAAGGTCACGGCTTTAGTGGTTTAGACACTCGGAAGCAGAGATGAAAACAGAATGCCAGTGTGATTTTGTGAAGCAAATTGGAGGAAAAGTTAACAGAGGTCAGTCTATAGTCACTGGCAAGAGAGAAAGATGAGTGAGCCAACGTCAGGAACTAAAAGATGCTCGTGTATACTGCAATGCTAGAAAAATGGGAAAAGGGGATGCAGCTGTGTTTCCCCATTCTGAGATATCTTGATTCTGAAAATTGAACAACTGATGATTCTTTATTGAGTTCTCACTGGGGTAAAGTTTCTGTCTATTGCTTAAGGAGAAAGTTTAAATTCCCTTTGAAATCCTGGGGTTATCTATCATCTGTATTTGAAGAAAATATAAGCAGAGTTGGCAGAGGCCAGGTGTTAAAATAGAAATAAAAAGCAATGATCATATTTATTCACTTTTATTTATTGGACATTGCCAGATACATGAGTAGGATTTGATGATTCAGTATTGATTAAGATATAATCCAAACTCTGAAGGCAGATAAACATTTAAATAACCAATTGCAGTAAGATGGTATAAATAATTTTATTAGTATCTTGGAGAGGTTGGACTTTAGAGGACAAAGGAAAGATACATACCCAATGGCAATATCCATTTGTTGGAAAGAAGGGACTGAAGTTTCAAAAGAGATGACATGGCTTACAACAGTAGCTCACAATATGGTTTGGGAGTCAATCTAGACAGAAATCACTGACATTTTCCAATTAGAATATGTAAAGCCAAAAGAATGACTTGTTAAGACTGGAGCCCCAAGGATTTTTGATGTCTTTTAAGCATCAATTTACTAGCTCCACAGAGAACAGGCAGTACCCTTTTGCATTCTTGACCTGTATGTTGACGAGCATTTAGGCATCTGGGTTCATAAGCACTCAAAATGAGTGAAGGCCAGTATAGACTTGGGGATAATGACATTGATGGCTAAGAAGCCCCAGATGCTGTTTTGTCATTAAAATGTGAGATGACCAGTGTAATTAAGACTCAATTAAAAACTTCATTCAATTAAGGATATCATTCTCCTGGGTCTTTTATTTGAAATTTGACTAATGATACAGTTGTATTAATCCTCTCTCTCTTGCTACTACATTCTCTAGGTTCGATGTCCCAACTTATCCACAAAGCCTTAGCCCATCAGGCAAACTGGTTGTTAGTTCTTTCACTTCTGACGTCTAGGGGCAGTTAGTTCCATACCTGGTGTGACACTTGGCATATATCTTGCCCTATCAGCTTGAGGATGTATGCTTGATTACTAAAATGATAAATGGTCATTCAACCCAGAGGATTTTGCAGATGAAGCTGAGGAAGTAAGGACACTAATGGACTTATTATTGGTTGGTGAGAAACACTAGGCAAAAGCAGACACTATCAGAGCAACCCAGGTTATCATCTTTGGACTTATTACTCTAAGTTGGAACATATAGTTCTCATATCTTCTCAAGGCATTGCAAAGAACCAAATTGGGTGACCATGTTAGAGGCTATAGAAAAGATGATGAAAATCACATGATCCCAAACTCTTCATTTTAAAGAGTTGGAAACTGAGGCGCAGAGAAGTGAAGTAGTTTGTTTATAGCTGCACAGCTAGTTCTTCCCATGAAGATCTGTTCTTTTCATGCCCAATCATGTTACTGTATTGATGCCCTAGACATACTTTTTCTCAGACATTGCTCTTGTTCTTATTGACCAGTTGACTAATAATCTTATCTTAAATCTTTGGTCAAATTTGAATGCATGACTTTTTCCATGATCTGTATGTTTGTGTCCCCTTAAAATTAGTGTGTTGAAACCTAGTCATCGATGTGGTGGAATTAGGAAGTAGGGTCACTAGGAGATGCTGAGGTTGTGAGAGTTCTGTCCTTATTACATTAGCACCCTTGTAAAAAGGACTCAGAGTGATGCCTTGCTCTTTCTCTCAAGTAGGGAGACTGTGAGAAATCTCCAAGCTGAGAACCAGGAATTGGATCCTCATAACACATCAAATCTATTGTTATCTTGATCTGTACTTCCTAGCTTCCAGAACTGTGAACTGTATATTTCCTTTGTTTATAATCTACTCATTCTACAGTGTTTTGTTACAGTGCCCAGATAGACTAAGAAAATATTCTCTTTCTTTTTCTATGATGATCTGCAGTGATTAATATAGTACTAAGCTCAGTAAATGCTTAGCTAATATTAATTAAATTGACAAATGATCAACAAAGCACTAACTCTTACTAAAGAGAAGGACCTTGGAAGTAATACATCAGTGTTCTCTTATAAACAAGGAGAAAAAGACTCAGCAGATATTATATGGCTTATTCTGAGGTTGGTCAACCAGTTAATGATAAACCCAAACTATAACTTCATTTTTCTGGATATTTTATATCTGAGACCAATGTTTTGCCTGTCGTGTCCCACTGCTTCAAAAGTGACTGGCAGCAAAATATCAGAGACCTACCAATTTAAAGTGACATGATAATGACTTAGAATTTTCCTGAAAACTTCCAAATACTATATTATGCTACTGGACTCCCCTCTATACCCTATGAAGGGATCAGGGAAGCTCGATAATTTTATAAATTTGTCAATCATGACTCAGAATTTAAATGACTCTGATTGTATTTGTTCAATTTCTTCCAATAAAGAGCACACAAAGAAACCTGGTCAGTCTTCATACTGTCCTTGAAAGAATGCTTCCTAATTCAGCAAGGCAAAACCCCTGTTGGCAAAGATGTTTAAGGAAAAATTTGCAATTCTATGTTAAGAAGCTTTCTCTACATTATCTCCTAAGTACCAATAGCCTGATTTACTTGTGCTTTGGTGAGAAGTTGTTACAGCAGACAGGGGAAGAATTTTAGAATCATGAGCTGAGTGGATTAGGGCAAAGGTAAATGCAAAATTTTTCAGAATTCTAATTAAAGATATAAATAGAAAATGCAGCAAGATAAATCTACAACCTGACTGCATACAGAGTAAGCTTGAATGCTTTGGCCGTGATGCTGAAATTCTGATGTAATTTGCTCTGAGCATTCAGAGTGCCTGGCTCACCCCACAGGACTTGCAGAGGAAGTTGGTATTCTCTACTGGCTTCACACTATCTCTAATTAGGGAGCATTTAGGCTTATGTTTACTGTGCTAGAAAACATCGACCTAAATCTACCCTATTAACAAATGGAGTTTTCCAGGTTGTTTTGTTACTTTGCTCCACTGAAGTTCGATTTGAGCTATTTCTAATTAAATTAAATGTGAATGAGGGAGGAGTATAAGATGAGGTAAACATCCTCAGATCTTCCAGAATCTTCCCTAAATATGTCTGAGTATCTCTTTCCCCAGAGGTTTGCAGAGATTGTGAGTGGCCTAATAGAAGGCAGGAACTCTGTTTTGTTCCCAATATTTTTCTTGCACCTGAACAAGGGCCAGGCTTACAACAGGTACCCAGTAAGCATGGAGTGAATAAATAAGTGTGTTACAGTCCAGAAACCTGGCCAAGGCAGCCTCTCTGGGCTTCTTTTGCAAGTTCAGGAGCTTCCTTGGAAGGCCTAATGGACTTCTTCTGGCAATGATCCTAGTAGGTGCTAATGAGTTGTCTTCATGTTTCTTTCCCCACTAAAAAGTCATTTCCCAAAAAGCAGGGGCCCCTTGTATTTTGTATTTTATTTACTTCTTGTCAATTTTGAATCTCCATTGTTTGCATAGCATTGTCTGGTGATATATATGTGTTGAGTGGAATCATTAAGAAATGAGTTCTTGGTATTTCTTCTCTCCTAACTCATAAAGGTAACATCTGATTGTGAGTTAAAAGTTCTTAGTACTTTTACATGAGCATAAAGCACCATCACTAGATACTGACTATAGCATATATATGATATAACATAATGTAATATAAATATTATAGAAATAATAATTTATAATATATTATAAATAAAATATGATATAAATTATATGTAAATATACAGTATAAATATTATGATATAATATATAAGAGATAACAAATAATACCAATTATAAAATTTCTGTTTGTTACATTTTACCATTTTCCCTTTTTTGTATATTACAAAATTTAAAATGATTGACATACAATCAATATTCAGTTCTGAAGCTCTGGAATTAGCTTGTTTCCTGACTTTGGGCAAGTAACTTAAATCTCACCAAGACTCAGTTTCATCATCTTTAAAATCTATAACGGTGTCTACCTGTGTTCTTTATCATAATAACTAATATTTACTAATATCATAATAACTAGTATTTAAGTTAAAACATTAACTTAAACACTTTATGTATACCTATTCTTTATTTATTCTTCATTCTGCCAATCTTATGAGGTAGGAATTATTTCCATTCAACAAGTGAAGAACCTGGAGCTAAATGGGTCCTTTCTCTTCCCCTCCCTTCCCTTCTCTTCCCTTCACCTTTTTTCCTTCGCCTTTTCCTTCTTTCTTTTCCTTTGCTCTTTTTCCCCTCTCTTTCTTTCCTTCTGTGTTTTTTCTTTCAGAAGGATAAAACGCTTTGTAAATCATATTCTATTACACTAAAAAAGGGAGGCAATTTATGAGCATTTTTGAGAAGCATCTATAACACAATTTTAAAAATTCATGCAATGAAATCAAACATGGGCTGACAATCTCCACATTATGCATTAGAAATCACAACTACAAGATTCTTGAGAAAAAAACAACAAATTGTTGAATCCTAAATACTCCAGTGTCTACCTCAATCATTATAAGACAAATCCCACAATGAGGATGAGGTCAGGATTCACAGTGCAGAAAGAGAGACATTGGGAAGAGAGGGTCCAATGTTGTCTTTGGGATTTAGAACCTAGACAGAGTTCTTGATATATGAGCAATTGGTCTTTATCTTTTACAAAACACTTATGAAAAGATGTTGTGATTATTGTTTTATAAACCTGTTGTTTTTCATGCTGAAATCATTAGAAAAACTAAATTTACTCAAGTACATATCTTATTTCAGTGTTTTAATGATCTTCTGCACAAAGAAATTTGCCTCCATAGCCAAGAATTTCCATCCCACAACTCCTCCAATTCAATCCTAATGGACTCCTGTTGCAATTCTTAAATATAAGCAGAAGGATTACACAGCCTTCTTAATTTGAACAATTTAGACTTTTAAGATCAAAGATTATGCTCAGAACATTGTAGGCACAAAAATGCATGTTAAATTATTGTCAAAATATATTTAGGACTGAACTTGTACTACCCCTTCTGATATATAATTTTATATATAAGATATATATATATATATATAATTATAAATATAATGTAGATATACAGAATTTAGGTGGACTCATTTGTTTTCCTAATATTTCCTAACAGTACTTGGCTTGGATTTCTGCCCAGCCTGGAAAAGGCACTAGTTGATTGCATTAAATAATTGTACATCTTTGGAACAAAATATTCCTCCACATGGGATCCTGTTTTTATTTAAAGAAAAATAAGGCCCTCTCATGGGCTGTAATAAAAGTGATGTTACCATGGGAAATTAAACCATCCGAGGGTATGAGTGGTTTTGCTTATTGGGAAACAGTGGAAACCTAGGGCCATGGTCTCATTGGATTTTCCAAAGGTTTCTTACTATACAGAAATTTATTATATTACTATACAGAAATTATTATAAGTGGTAATAACCACTTACCACATTTACTCTGTTACTTAACTGTGGATATTTTAAATGTCTAGATTCTATATTAAGAGGGTACCATAGACATGAAATCATTGGTTCAAAACCAGCAATATTATTAAAGTAGAAGTGAGATGACAATTCTGATATCACTCTGCTCAGTGTTTCCCTCCTCTTTTACCCAGGCATCCATTTGACAATTGAAAATAAATAAATAATACTTGGAGGTACAAATTTGCAGGTTTTGGCTAGGTACATGGCATGTGCACACTTTCAGAAAGTGGCTGGAGATATTCTATGTGGCTCATTTTCCATAAACTAGAATTTGTCCACATAAAAGAGAAGGTCCTTTCTCCATTGGGGTAAAGTGGTGACTTTAGAATCTCACAAAGCCAAGTATCAATTCTGAATGTGATTTCTGGGAAGCTTTTCTGAACTTCAGTTTCCAGCTCTATAACTGTCACTTGAATGCTTTCCTGTGGAACTCTCTCCAAAGACCTGGACTTAGCCACCTATCCTCTGCTCCTTACTTGCACTCATATCCATGCCTGCTTCTCCTTCTTTAGGCAGGTCCAAAAGTTAAAAATAACAGGAGATTTCACTCTTACTTCTACCTTCCTGTTTGTTTTCCTTTTTCTCCTTCCATGACCACAGCTAAGTTATCTTATTGTGTTACACTCAATGGGGCTTTTGCTTGTAGTTATGCTTTATACTTATCTGCCCTGCAGGACGATAAGCTCCATGATCTTCAGGGATTTTGTCTGCACAACCAATGCATAAATGTGAATCAATTTTAAATCAGCAGATGTTAGGTGCACACGTAATGAAGGACCATGCAGTGTCTACACTAAAAATTATGAATGCCAGAACATGCCTGATTTAGGAATTAATGAGTTAGGTATCTGGGACCTTCCCTGCCTTGTTTCAAGATCATCTTATTTAAATCCAACCAAGGTGAAAAAGTTATATTTTGCATTATTTTAAAAGTTTCCAAGTGAAAAGATCACAGAATAGATATATAACCATCTCTTCAACAAGGCCACAGTGTTACTTAGACTAATATCAACTAACAACTCTCAGTTGCTGCTTTGTTCTATGTTATTGTTTATTGGAGTATGTAACTATTTCCAACATATCTTAAAATAATTTTTAAATACAGGTTTGAGTACAGATGAGGTTTTTAAGTTTTGTTATATCTCACAAAAACATTGTGTCAGTTACTGTCTCTTGAGTTTCCTCCCTTGGGTATTTTAAATGGGGTGTAGGATTCAGAATATATGAGTTATAGAGTTTGTTATCAATGAGCTTTGTAATTGTACTGAAATAAAGTATATTTAAGCTGACTGGCCTTTCTAGGCCTAAATCTTATTTGTATAGTTCACATGCAAACTTATCAGTATAATCGCTTTCCCTGCGTCAGTACGCAAAAACACACACACAAAATTTATCATAAATGTGATATTATATTATTGACTTAATACTCTGAGAGCTTCTTGAATTTCTTTGCTATGCATAAAAATTATTGAAGAAAAATTTTCATGTCTGACACTCGTTTATTATTCTACTAAAGTAATTTTAATAATGACCTGAATTGGATGTAAATTCAGGTAAACCTTCATGTCATTGTCTATAAATTCTGTCATGTGTGATGCTGATTGTAATTCACTTCTGGTGGCAAAATAAAACATGGTGATCAATATTTCTGATTATTTTTCTGCTGGGCTAGTGTGAGTGTCCACCAATCAGAGATGATTTTAACTGCTGATCAGAGACTGTGAAGCACAATTTCAATAATTGTTTTGTTTGAATGTGAATTTCTTCTCAGACTTTCAGATTGATTTGCAGACTGATTGTAATGATGCACTCTCATGACAAAGAGACAGGGTTAGATTAGGGAAAAAGGCACTGTTGTGCTAACACAGTAGGTCACCGTAATGTTCTTTCTTTATAGTGCCCCCTTTCAAAATGAGCATAATTGGTATTGTCACAAGCCTCTTGCATTCTTTTTTTTGCACAAATTGTGTAAGAGAACTAATCCTATTCTATTTCATAAAATATTACATTCATTAAAATCAAGTATTTCTTTTACAAATGAACTGAGACAGGCAGGTGGGGTCAGCCAATCCTTTATTTTGTATCTCCCAGAAAGGATAGTTCCAACAAGTGATAAAAACACAACAAAAGCTTGGCATGTGACAATCAGATATTTTGATGATCATATTTTTAGAAGAAAATGTATTTGGTTATGTATTCCATATTGATACATCAGTCAATGATGAGGCACATACATGATGGTGATCCCATAAGACTATATGGTCTAGTGACCTGTATCTGTCTAGGTTTGTGTAAGTATATTCTATGATATTCATATAACAAAATGATCTAACAGTGCATTTCTCAGAATGTATCCTGTTGTTAAATGACATTATAGTATAGTCTTCAAAAAGTCACTTTTCTCTTATGACATTATCTTCGTAGGTATCTTTCACTTTTAGAACTGTCGTAAGTTCTTATCACCTTTAGCTACTTGCTGCCCACATAAAACTACTTTCCTAACTCCAACTGGATTGCATGTTTTTGGTTATACTAATATTCATCCAAAAGAATTTTCCAGTTGTGTTCAATAGGTGTTCATGTGTGTGTGCCATCTGCAATCCAACATATGAACTTTGCCTGCAGAGATGATCAGAAACCTCTGTTGGGGAAATCAGGCCTGATGAATATCTTACAGAAATTTTCAGAGTTTTTATAATTAAAAATGACTATATATTCTGCTAGTTGCATATTTTTTGCCTTCCTAAATTCTTGTGAGAAAGGTAAGATATGCATAGCATGAATAAGTAATCCGACCCTCAGAACACTTAAATAACTTGAAGAACATCACACAGTTAGTAAGCAATAGAGACAGAATTTGAACTCAACACTCTTCTGTTTCTCTCCCTGCTTCTAAGGATAGTCTAGGAAAGTCTTCTCCAGCAATATATAGTATATGTTGAATCCTTATAATGAAGGCAGGAGGTGACATGGGCATTCCATCGAAGTTAAGTATTTTTCAAGAAGCAGAGACTATTAAGTCATTAATGAAACCTGAGAGGCTACAGAAATACCTAAATTGCTGGGAAATTCAACCTTTTTAATTATCTCAAGTGAGCCTTCCCATGATGTTGAACCTTTGGAAGGTCCCAAGCCCAGAAGTTAAGAACAGTGGGTAACACCCACGCACAGGAAATCAATGTGAGTCAATGCCCTGTATAGCTATCCTTATCTCAACCAGCAAAAACCCTTGTTCCTTCCTATTATTGCTTATACTCTCTCTTTAACAAAATTCGAGATAAGGGCAAAATAGTTTCTGCTGGGTATTGAGGGGGTGGGGGGGAGAGGGAGGGGGCAGAGTGGGTGGTAAGGGAGGGGGTGGGGGCAGGAGGGAGAAATGACCCAAGCCTTGTATGCACATATGAATAATAAAAGAATAAAAGAAAAAAAATAAAACAAAGCAAATACAACAACAACTACAAAAACAAACCCTTATTTTACAGCTCCAAAGAATATATGGAAACACTGTTAATGAGAGGAAAGATGGTATGTGTTGAGCCAGTGGGCTGTTGATCATTTTGACCTTAACACTAAAATTCAACAAGGATACCCAAAAGCTTATCTTTCTATGGATTATGTCTATCATTACCAACTGGACAAGAAATTAGAAATAAGGGCAAAATAGTTTCTGCTGGGTATTGAGGGGGGGGAGAGGGAGGGGGAGGAGTGGGTGGTAAGGGAGGGGGTGGGGGCAGGGGGGAGAAATGAACCAAGCCTTGTATGCACATATGAATAATAAAAGAAAAATGAAAAAAAAAAAAAAAAGAACAGATGGAAAACTCCACAGCATTGTTTCTGAATGGATGGGAACAAGTCAAACAGCTGAGATGAACCGAAGATCTGAGGCTCCCAGCTGCAAGCCGTGGTGGATCGCCTGTGGATGAAAAAGGGAAGATATGCTTCAATGGTGCTGAAGGGATAATAACCAATTAAAGAAATAAAACTGAACAAAGAGAAATAAAAAGAAAGAGAGAGAGAGCCAAACATAACAAATAGTAGGGGAAGTGAGTGAGTGACAGTGTCAGAAAAGATAAGAGCGGTGACATACTTGGTATAAGGAGTGACAATAGAGAGTCAAGTGACAGCTATTCAAAATACAGAAAAGAAATCTAGGACTCAGAAAGAGATCATTTCTGTGCTCAAGAAAAAGATTATGGGATAGCAAATACTTTAATTATTAGACATAATATTGCTAATTCTTTTCATCATATTTCCTAAGTGCTCACACACTTAGTATTTTATTTCATTTAACCTTCACAATAATACTGTGTAGTAGATTAAGTGGATATTTCAGTCTTTCTTTTTGAAATATGGAATTGCAGTGTCTGATTTGTCTAATTTGTAGAATAAGTGGTAGAGTTGAAACATGAAAAATACGTATTTTGGCCCTATTTCTATTTCTTTATCCTGTGCCTATGTACTACTAGGCATCACTGTGTGACATTAAAAGTAATCTGCCATAAGATGAATCTGCTGAATGTGCTTGAGTGTATTTTATTACTGAGATAGACTGGTCTTCTTAATTTGAAATACTCATAGGGAACAGGATTTGTAATGAGAACAGCACTACAAGTTTTTCAACTGTTACATTCATTATATAACAGGCATCAAGTGTGGCAGCAAAGGTAATATTTCTGTTATCACAACTTGAGTGGTTATGGAGAGTAATGACCTGAAAAATCAAAACCTGTGGCCTTTGCAGTAGACACAGGAAGCCAGACTAACTCATCTATACCATCTATACAGGGTGATCTCTACAAAGGGAGGTGGGGATGACAGTGCCATTTATGGTTCCTATATACTCTAGATCTCTTTCCCTCTCATTTTCTTGGTTGTTAATCATTAAGTAGGGCTTATTCATCTCTCCTCTTCAACCCTCAAACAACAAGGATTGACATACGCCCTTCTCTGCATCAGTATTCTCCTTGGTTACTTTATGCTTAAGTGGAGAAATGATTGTGTCTCACAGGAGTCTGTGAGTTTGGGCTGCCAGCTGCCATTTTATCCATTTCAAGGAGAGAGCTTGGCAAAAAAACTCAGCTTAGTCAAGCCAAGGGCTCTGCTAATTGAGCTTCCAGAAGATAGCATAAGACTAATCTTTGGACTTCTTACTTGGGTAATAAATAAGTGCTCAACCAGCTATGAGCTCAGATTTAGTGACTCTGTAATCAGTTGTGTACAAATACAGAGAACTGTTACATAGCAATGATAATTATCATCATCAAAACACACTATATACTATTGTGCTATTAAACATTCTTCCGTAACTTTCATGCATTATTCATTTAATCTTCACAGCAATCCTATGAAATACATGTCATTATTATCTCCATTTTTAGTGAAGAAACTGAGGGATAGAAAGGTTAGATGACTTGCCAAAGATCATAGTGATAGGAAGATGCAACTCTGGGATGAACCAAGACAGTCTAGTTGACTCTACTATTCTTTATCTCTTTGTATAAACCCTATACATTCCATATATGTGTGCATGTATAGCAATATGTACATGTGTGTGTATATACATATTGCCCTTTATCTCTGTAACGTGCAAAGACTTGGCCAGAATGGAATTGTCACAAATTAGGATATTAATGTGGTCATAGTGTGGAAATATATTAGATTTCATCCCAGTGTCATGGCCAAGAAGAAATTACTAATAGAACTTAAAAAGAAACTATAGATCTATGAGTATTTAGAAAATAATGTAGAGTTGAACATTAAAATGATTTTGCCATAAATTTTTTTTAATTGTTTATTCATTTATTCATATGTGCATACATTCGTTGGGCCATCTCTCCCTCTACCCCCTGCCTTCTCCTCCCCCTCACCCACCTTGCTTCCAGGCAGAACTTGTTCTGCCCTCTTCTCCAATTTTGTTGAAGAGAAACAAGCAATAATAAGAAAGACATAGCATTTTTGCTAATTTGAGAAAAAGATAGCTATACAGAGAGATTCCTAGCATTGCTTCCATGCACGTGTGTATTACAACCTGAATTGATTCATCTCTACCAGACCTCTTCACTACTTCCCGGTCACCTTCCCATAGTGGCCTCTGTCAGTTTAAGATTACTTTATTCACTCCTCTACAGTGGGCACATCAACCACATTCGAGTTTTAGCTTTCCTTCCCTTTCCTTATTCCTCCTGTAGGTGTTCTCCCTTAGCGTGTGACCTATGCCCAATATTATAGAATTGTTTTAGGTCTATAATCCGCATATGAGGGAGAACATACATTTTTTGGCTTTCTGAACCTGGCTAACTTCACTTAAGATGATGGTCTCCAGTTTCATCCATTTACTTGTGAATGACAAAATTTCATTTTTCTTTGTGGCTAAGTAAAATTCCATTGTATGTAAATACCACATTTTCTTAATCCATTTGTCAGTAGTGGGGCACTTGGCTGTTTCCATAGCTTGGCTATTGTAAATAGAGCTGCAATAAACATGGGTGTGCAGGTACCTTTGGAATAACCTGAGTCACATTCCTTTGGGTATATCCCTAGGAGTGGTATATGGCAGATCTATGTTTAGTTTTTTAAGAAGCCTCAATATTGTTTTCCAAAGTGGTTGTACTAGCTTACAGTCCCACCAGCATTGTATGGGGTTTCCCTTTTCCTTGCATCCTGGCCAATATTTGTTGGTGGTGGTGTCTTTGATGATAGATATTCTAACAAGAGTGAGGTGGAATCTTAGTGTGGTTTTGATTTGCATTTCCTTGCCATAAAATAAATTTTATTACATATAATACTCTATAATTCCATCATATCATTCAAACAATTACGAAGAAATGTGTACACACTTTTAAAAGCAAACCTGTTCTTATTCTGTTAGAAAAAAAAAGTTTTATATTTATGACTATGCCTCAGGATATGGGTAGGCAAATGGGTGGAATCCAGCCCATACATATTGTTGTAAAGCCCTTATAATAAGTGTTTATATACTTTTTAATGGTTGAAAAAAATCACAAGAAGAGCAATATGCAATGACTTGTAAAATTATATAAATTCAAGTTTCAGTGTCCATAAATAAAGTGTTACTGGAATGTGGCCATATTATAACTTACATATTGTCTGTCCCTGCTTTTGCGCTATGCCAAGCAGTTGAATAATTTTGACAGAGACTGTGTGGGACCACAAAGCTAAAGATGCTTACATGACCTTTACAGAAATAGCTTGCCAACCCTGTCTTAATATAAAGAAGTGATGATACTAAAAATTTGAAATGTCCACCCTAAAGAAACAGAGTTAGTTACTGGAAATAAATAGACAAGTGTGTGTGTGTGTGTGTGTGTGTGTGTGTGAGAGCCATCCTGCCTATTGTGTTGATATTACTTCCTTGATTAAAATAACAAACCATGGTTGTATCAAAATGTGTAGTGCTGTTTTAGAATTTTTTTTTGTTTGAAAACTTCGTACATTTTGCCTATTGTATCTTAAGATTCTGTATCTCCAGATTCAACCAAGCATGTATTGCAAATATTAAAATATAATTGCATTTCTACTGAACATGTACAAACTTGTTCTTATCATTATTCCCTAAATAACACAGCATAACAGCAATATATAAAGCATTTAAGTTGTATTAAGTATTCTAAGTAATAGAGAAATGATTTAAAGTATATGGGAGGGTGTGTGTAGATTATTTGCAAATATGCAAAAAAAACCAGATGCATAGATTTTGATTTTGTTTGGATCTTGGAACCAATCCCTGTCTTTATAGACTAAGGGATGACTATTCAACGCACTGTGTCACAAGTTAAGTATACAACAAAAAAAACCCGTGTTTTATTTAACAATAGAAAGATTTTTGAATACTGTGTCCTGTTGAAATATGTAGCTTTATAATGATAAAGAGGAAAGGTTTTCTTAAAGTGCCTACATACATATATGAAATGTACTGATTCTGGGGCATCTTTCACTCTGTCAGCAGACATAGAAAGGCACATGTGATAAAGAGCATGATCCCTGCACTCCATTGCACTGTAATGTAGAAATTATAGGTAGAACTGTATATTCACATGATGACAAAAAAGGCCAGCTATAACCCCATATATGTCTGTTCACTGTCAGAATTGTTATGCTTATGTGGTTTTTGTTTGTTTGTAATTACTAACCAGCTCTGCATTCACATATTTGACATCTGTGTTTTATATTTCAAAGAATAAAGCCTATTACATAGAAGAAATATATCTAATTGTGTGGGCTAAACAATAATAACTTCGTCAGTCACTTTTCCCTCTGTGTTCTTAGGAAATACTTTGTGTATCTTTGAGAAACTTGTGTCCTGTATTCCTGTGAAGTACTGTGAGTTTCTGTGAGGCATGATCTTGACTCATTCATCTTTGTTTCTCATTACTTTCAGCCAGAATATATTTAAATATATGCATGTGAAATGAAATGAATAACTGAATACATTACAAGCTCCTATGAAGAGAAATCTTTTATTATCTGACTGTCCCTTGCTTAGGATCAGAGGATAGATAATTAGCAAATGCTGGAATTAAATTGAGTGCAAGGTCCTGTTAGTTCATTCAGGTACCTTCCTGAATGGGTACAGGTACTATGCTCTGTTACTAGTTGTTTAAACATATTCATCAAAATTCTTAATGAAATTGTCAGACCCTGTGGGGTTACTGAGGTGTTTAAGACTACCTTGTCAATTCCTTCATGACCTCCATTTTCATAGACCATAATTGTCACGTTTAGTCATGTCAAGTTGGTTTGCATTTTGCTGCTCTCATGACATGATTAAAACTGTCCCTATTGCTGATGTCACTGGGGGCTTTTGCTTTAGGCTGATTTCTTCTTTCCCTTCCCTTTATTTTTAACCTTTTCACTGCACACTTTCTGATATTTCTACACTTCTTGACTTGTCTTTCCCATCCAGTAAGGACATTTTTTCTCCACGGATAACAGTGACTTCAAACAAAACATGGGCATTTGACCTGAGTATCTCTACATATCTTGGCTACTTTTGTCAGTGCTAGCTCTGAGAGGTGAACTTTTATAGTTCTAATTTCTAGCTGCTCTGAATAGGGAAAGGAGATGAAATCTGACTGCTTTTTAAATAAAATGTCACTGTGTCCTGCTATCATTACTCTTAGGTTATTACTCAAGAGCATGTTATTTTCAATAAATGAATGAGTACAGAAAATTTGAGACTTGGTTCAATTATAAATGACTTATCCCTGCACAATGAATATTTTAATGAAAAGCTTTCTTAATAAACCATATTTACCTATTACATGCAGTAAATTCTTGAAATTTTTACTTGAACATAAATAATTTGAATTTAGAAATTTGCAGTTTTAAAATTTTGTGATTAGAATATAGAGAAAGTGATCTGGGTATTAGCTATTAGGCACTAACACATATATTTATTATGTACATAAAATTCACTGGGGAGCCAGTCAACTCAAACCGCATTTAACATATAATTAGTTAAGCTAAACAAAGTGTACTTCTAGCTTGCAAGTATAAATATTTGGAAAGAGTGTGATTTGGAAGGTAATCTTGAAGAGAGATCCTCGGTTATTAATGTCATCAAAACTCATGGGTAAATGTGTAATAAAGTTTAGGCTATCATGTAGATTAGAATCGTAACTTTTAGTGAAGAACATGAATGTTAACATGAGATTGATCAGAGTCAAATACTGGTTGTGTCATTCATTAGCTGCAGTGAATGAAAAATTTCTTTTCTTATGTCCTAAATTCATGACTGAGGTCCCTATAACAAAAGACAGATAAACAAGGAAAATAAGGTAATTTATTTAACCTAAGTTTACATAACATGGGAGCTTTTATAAGGAAATGAAGACCCAAAGAAAGATAAACCTGTGCATTTCTATGCTAGGTTTGATGAAGATGTGGATAGTCATAAAAAAATATAATTGGTCAAAGGGACTATGATCTAAAGGTAATAAGCTGGAGAGAACTTAACAAGGCTTGTTTGTTAAGATTCTTGTCCATGTTTCTGTGTCTTTAGAGATAAGTGGGTCCCCTCTTTCATTTGTGTATAGGGAGGGTACTTACAAGTGAGGGATAAATGAGGGACTATGAACTGCTTCAGGGAAGGTCAGATAAATCCTTTCTAGGTTCATGATGTATCTCAGGGGAGAACAGTAAGGCAAGAGGGATATTCCTGCTTCTGATCTTTTCTCAGATGCCAAAGTACTGTATTATAGAGTAGTGTTTCTTGAAAAACTCTTGAGAAAACTCTTGGTTTTCTCATCTGAAAAATAAATATCAATAATATTGATGGGAATTGAATGATATAAAATATGGACCTTTTGATATAGAAAGTGTTCAAGAAAGAGTACTTATTATCAGTTGTGTTTGTTTTTATTCTTACAGTAAACAGCACTACGTATTAGGAAGTTTAAATTTAGTTTCCAAAACATGATAACTGATAAGGTAAATAATGTTATAAAGTTATTTGGTCTGATTGTCTGGCTAATACCTATATATATGTATATATATATGTATTATATATATATAATGTGTATATATATCTACATATGCACAGTTATCTAAATATATATGTCATTTATTTTATATGAGGTTTGGACTTTTAGCTTCATTTTATCAGGATTTTGTTAACATCTACTGTAAAATATTATAAAAGCCAAAAAGTTATTTTGGGGGTAAAATGTTTGACTTTTGAGACATAAATATGAAATGCTAATTTGTGAAAAATAATTTTTACTGAGCACTTGTTCTAAGTCCTTTGTAATCAATTTACTCTAAATTCTCTCAACATAACTATAAACTTGAGAGGGAAGCTATCTTCAATTATTGGTGAGGAAATTGAGATACAGAAAAGACTAGAAGTGGGAGAGCCTAGATAGAAACCTATGATGGTTCACTCTCAATTTGGCACTCATAATCATGCTATAAAGTTACCTCAGTATTAATAACAGTTATACTTAAATTAACAACTCCTATTCAGAGGCAAATACTATGTGTTAGAAATCTGTATTCTTTGAAAGTATGTGCCAGGTGGAAATTGCAACATAGAATATGTAGACACAGGAAAAACATCTCCATGGGGCTCTAAATATCTACTGTAAAAGTATTTGTACATAAGATAGAGGTCCACTTTGTAATGAGGTAATTGTGAGGTGTCTCTTGAGACAGAAAGTTCATGGTAGAGATTGAACAACATCTCACTTAACTCTGAATCAAATATTTGTGTGTTATGGCAATTACTTCAAAAGTTACCAAGACATGAAGAATCATTTTAGGGTTTGAGTTAATCAGATAAGTTATTTTATTGACAAATCTTCAATCCACATAAATTTTCTATGCTTTTTACTTTCTCACTACACTCAGATTCTTCTACAGTAACTTGTGATTGCTGCTAATTCCTGAAAGAAAGAAACTCAAAAAGGAGTTTCCAGGTGTCTTCAGTATTCATTGCTGAAGTGAGTCATCTGAAATCTGCTTATGGGTGACTTTTTAGGCAGCCACAAGTTACAATTTTGTTTTCAGATAATCTTAGGTACACTGGTTCTTATGAACAGGTGGTTTTAAAGAGACAGCCATAATATGTTAGGTGCAATAATCCTTTCTTGTCTATTTCAAATCCTATTTTTAAAAAAAAATTCATGCCTTGAGTTTTGATAATATAGGCTTCTACTTACTATCACCACTCTTCATAAAATTTCAAGACAACTCTTTTGTCCTATAGATTTGACATGGCTCATCACATGCATGGGATACTTTTAGAAGCCCAGGGCTGTGTTCCATGAAATTAAATAACTATCTTGAAATCTTTGAAGGGTAGCCAGATGGAGGTCATCACACACAGAGAAACAGGATCTATAAAAAGAAGTTTCTGGATGGTCTGAAGGGGAAAGAGACATAGGAAGGGAGAAAAAGGTGGCAAATTATATCTTATTTCAACACAATGAAGAATGCTGTCATGATAAAGTCCTATCAAATGTAATGGGTTGATCAAAGAAACTAATAGCCTCCTGCTAATGAGTATTTAAAAAGAGACCAAATGACCATCTGTTCGGGATGGTATGAAAGAACTCCTTTCGGGCAACTGAGTTTGGATTAAATGATCTGTAAGGAGCTTTTTAAATGCAATGATCTAAGAAAGTAAAATGAGAGAAGGTTCCTAGTTTAAAAATGTTAAGGATCACTTCCTCAGTTCATGAACATTATAAAAATTTAAGAAAGGACATACTTTAAATTTTCTCTAAATTATTTTTCAAGGTCAGCCTCAGCAGAAAAAACAATCTAAGTTGTGAAACAAATATTTGGAAGACATATAAAAGGCAATTTATAATGGTTTCAGAGAAGATGAGTCTCTTAGAAAAATATCTCCATGACATCAGTTCAGTTTGGTTGTCAACATTAGAAACTGGTGGTACATGACATATGCAATGAAGAATTCATTGATGAGATAGGATAGCTCATGGTATTAAAGAAAATTCTAAGACTGATTTGGAAGTAAACCAGAGCCTCTGTAGATTTCAGGTAAAAGAAACTGACATTTGTCTTCAAGATGTCATCAGGGGGATTAATCCTAGTTGTTTTAGGTCTTCATTTCATTCTGCCCAAGATTCAAATCTGGTGAATATAATTTCAAATCTTTGCTCATGTTTTTGGTCTGGGAAAGACAATTTCTTTCAAGCAATATATTATTCCAAGAATTGGATTGGTTGCCAAAGAACAATTGGGGTGCCATGCTTATAAAATAGGAATATAAACTGGTGAGAGGAAAGCACAAATGTGTACCATACTGATCCCACTGGGGTTGAAATATAATTTTTCAACCTCTCTCAGCCTCTTAACAGTAGTGTCCCTCTTCTCCTCAAAATGTGTGCTCAGTAAGAGCAAGGCATAGCATGAAGATAATGAATTGTTCTTCATATAAATGAAAGGCATTTTGAAATTCAGAGAGAAGTCTGTGCAGAGCTGTCTACAGAGAAAACAAGAAATAGAGGAATCTCACTGACATGGAGGGCTGTTGCCAGAATGAATTCTTCATGTTAGAGATGGTTGATAGTGCTTCAACAGTTGTGTCTAATACTGTATTTTAAGTTGCACTTGTACTTACCATGCTTCAACTCCTCTCTGTTATCACAAATTTACCCTATGTGCACATTTGCTGTGTCTACTGTTCATGATGATCCCATGTTTCCAGCACTTTGGAAATGGGAAGAATCAGTGTCGAGTGAGGAATAGTGATGATATGAGAAGCATCAAAAACATCTATGTAGTGTTGATAAGAATGCTTTTGTCAGGAAACTGTGTACTGCCCTGGAATTCATGAGGGCAGTAGGATGCAGGGCAGAGAGGGATATTTACATCTTATTTGAGATGCAGAGTAAAGTCATATTACTTGCATAATAACCATATACAAGCCTTTTATCCTATAGGCATTCATCTTGACTCATGTCAGTGTTGATTCTATGCTCATCATTAGTTCAGAATAGATTCTTTTTTTGTAGGAAATATGAAGGACGTGTGTCACCTCATCTCTATTACACCATATCCTTTAAATACTTCATAGGCATTGTTTTTAAAGTTCCTCCAGAAGACTTACAGACATTTAACTTCAGATTTTTCATAATCTGACTATAGCTGTATTACATAAATATTAAGAAATGAACTGTTGCTCAATTTAAATAATAGCTTGCAAATTTTAACAAAATATAATGACATTTATTAGAAGCTTAATTTTTGTTTATTGTATTCAATTATGAGTTCATGTACTAGAATATTTAAACACTAACCTATGCCAAATAACATTGAAATTTATTGAAATCAGTACTTGTGGAACACAAGTTTCAAAGAACTGGAACATTTTATCTTGATGAAACTTGTTTGACACATATTGCCAAAGAATAATTATAGGAATGGAGGCAAGGTATAAGTGGTAGAGCACCTACCATGGGAGGTCCTGAATTCAATCCCCAGAATCTTTGTAGTCCACTAAGAAAATAGAGGTATTTTTCCCCTTTGTTCCTTAGGGATTTAGAGTCCCAAACTGTATTTAACTTCCCTATAAATATAATTATATGATTTTTGTACTGGCCAAAGGAAAATGGTGGGAGGGTTGGTACAGAACTTAGTACTGGACCTGAACTATCTTTAAAGTGGTATCAACATTTAAGATATAGTCCAACAGGAATTCATAAAAAGGTTGTGTGACAACATCAGTACATTTCAGTAGATATAAAATGACAATAGAGGAGCAGTTCATCTGAATAAATAGACCAAGTTCATTAAAAAAAGGAATTTTACTATTCCTGTCTTGAGATGGAAAGGCTCTCTATGAATCTGCACCCTTCAACATTCTCCCAGTGGGAGATTAACATGGCTTTATGAACTGTTGAACGATTAGTCCAGTAGGGTGCTAAGAATCATTGCTGCAATAGCCTCACTTCCACAGCACAGTGTTGTGAATGAGCTCTGAAATAATTAGTTGGCAAAAGATCTGGTGCCCTCATCTCCTGACTTCTCTTCGTGCCACTTTCATGGGTTCCTCTTAGTTACTACTATTGAGGATAAAGAGTTTCCTCTGCTTTTGGCTCTTTGGAGCCTGAAAGGTAATAAAGTGGAATATTTTCTTTTCTATATTATGGCAGAAGATTTAGGCCTTATTATCTGCTATAAAGGGATATGAATTAAAAATTACTTTTCTGTCCTTAAATTTTGTATTTAATATTTTATGGCTTTTAAGTGAGTAATAAATTATTTTTGTCATAATTCATTATTTATGGAATGCTTTTAACAAAATTTAATATAATTCCACAAAATGACAGAAATGGGGGAAAAATGTGACTGAAGATAATTGGCTCAGTGCTGCCCAAAGAATTGAAGACATTTTTTTCAGGAGAAATATTGATGGACTTTCTAAGAAAAGCTCTTTTCACCAGCCATGTCAAATAGTCAATTTTGGATTATTCAGAGACCAAAAACCTAACTTAAAAACTTTTCTTCCTATCCTTGGCATCTTCCAATTAAGTGAATTAAAATTTTGGAAGCAAACTCATTTTTAAACAAGTTCTATAGACATAATTTGTTTAAATATGCTTGTGAAATATGGGGAAGTAAAGAAAAGTTTGTGGAAACTCTTGAAGTGTACATTTGTCCATCTTTTTATATTTTTTTGGTTTCTCTACCTCCTCCTTTTGGCATGTTTACCTCAGCTTGTGTTTGGGCTTCCATAGCACTTACCCTGTGCCCCCAATTTTGGGAGAAAGTAAGTCTGTAGAGCTCCTGGATTAAGCACATCATTGGTCCCAGTTTCTCTGACATGGTGCTGAATTCAGTGCCCTGGTAGACTTTTTGCTGTACCTTTTGGAAATCTGTTCCTTTGCCTTTGTAAAAGAATGATAAGGAAGTTTTCTTTCCTTACCAGCATTTCCCCTGTACCTTAGGGATAAGCTCCTTTTCCAGTGCAAAGGTAAAGGTGCTGTGCTCAGATATTGTGATATTAGAGATCAAGTTAACTGCAGATACCAACAACCATGTTTCATGTTTTTTTTCAAATTATTTTTTTCTATGGATGTGCACATTGAAGAAGAATAAAATGAAGGGAATATAAACACCATTCCCTTGAACTAAAACTTGGCAAAATAGAACACCTTTTGGCACTGCTGAACACCTAGGTTTTCCCAGTAGGCTATAAAGTTTTCCAATCATAGATAGCAGTAGGGCAATTATTCTCCTTTTTTCTTTTTCTACTTTCAGGCAAAAGCTGTTGATATACAATAATTGAGTTTTCCCAGGATGTCGAAAGAAGAAAAGACATGTCATTCGGAAGTGTAGCTGTGTCCTCTATCTCCACTATTCTCTGTAATTAAAAAAATTGCTATGAAATATGTAAGGTGTAAATTACAAACAACTTAAATATTATCTCAATTCAAACCCATGTAAACACTTCAAGCTCAAAAAGTAAAACATTGCAGATGATTTACAGGTCTTCTGTGTGTCCCTTGCTAATTTCACTGCCAGTCAACTACCAAAGGTTACTACCATCATAAATTTTGAGTTAATTTTGCCTTGCTTGTCCTTACAGTTTTGCCACCTGTGTCTGTACCATTAAGCAGAATCAATTGGGGTTATAATACACATATACATGTAAATATCACAAGGAAACTCCTGGGTAGATACCTTTATCTCAAACAATAAAGGATGTCATTTTTTTTTCTTTTTTCTTCTATAAAACTGGAGAACAAGAGGGCAGAAAAGGTCCTTCCTGAAGGAGTTTGGTACCAATGGGAGGGCGGATGATGAGGAAAGGGGGTAGGAAGGTGGATATAGTACAAAAAATGTGTACACATGTGTGTAAATGCAAAACTGATACCTATTGAATCATTCTAGGAATGGGGGAGGGATAAAGGAGAGTGGTGAAATCAGTGCATATATTAAAAGGTCAGAAAGATGTCAAATCAATGACCTAATGCTATATCCCAAACTCCTAGAAAAACAAGAACAAATAAATCCTAAAATAAGCAGAAGGATAGAAATAATAAAAAGAGCCAAAATTAATGAAATAGAAACAAAAAAAAGCCATACAAAGAATCAACGAAACAATAAGATGGTTCTTTGCAAAATAACAAGATTGACAGACCTCTGGCAAACCTGACTAAAATGAGGAGAGAAAAAACCCAAATCAGTAAAATCAGAAATGAAAAAGGGGAGATAACAACAAACACCATGGAAATCCAGGAAATCATCAGAGACTACTTTGAGAACTTATATTCCAATAAATTTGAAAATCTTGAAGAAATGTACAGATTTCTAGATACTTAGGACCATCCAAAACTGAACCAAGAGGATATTAATCACCTAAATAGATCTATAATACAAAATGAAATTGAAACAGCAATAGTCTCCCAAAAAAGAAAAGTCCAGGACCTAATGGATTCTCTGCTGAATTCTATCAGACTTTTAAAGAACTAATATCAACCCTCCTTAAACTGTTCTACAAAATAGAAAGGGAAGGAACACTGCCTAACTCATTTTAAGAAGCCACTATTACTCTCATCCCAAAACTAGATAAAAACACCTCCAAAAAGGAAAACTTCAGGCCAATTTCCTTAATGAACACCAATGCAAAAATCCTCAAAAAAATAATGACAGACCAAATCCAACAACACATTAGAAAGATCATCCACCGTGACCAAGTTGGCTTCATCCCAGGGATGCAGGGGTGTTTCAACATACACAAATCTATAAATGTAATATAGCGCATTAATAGAAGCAAAGACAAAAACCACTTGATCATCTCAATAGATGCAGAAAAAGTCTTCGACAAGATCCATCACCACTTCATGATAAAAGCTCTAAGAAAACTAGCAATAGAAGGAAAGTACCTCAACATTATAAAGGCTATGTATAAGAAACCTATAGCCAACATCATATTTAATAGTGAAAAACTGAAACCATTTCTCCTAAAGTCAGGATTGAGACTCCTATTCCACTCCTATTCAACATAGCACTGGAATTTCTAGCCGGAGCAATTAGGCAAGAAGAAGAAATAAAAGGAATACAAATAGGTAAAGAAACTATCCCTATTTGCAGACGATATGATCCTATGCCTTAAAGACCCAAAAAAATCTACCCCCAAACTCCAAAACACCATAAACAGCAAGGGGGCAGGATACAAAATCAACTTACAAAAATCATTAGCTTTTCTATACACCAATAATGAACAAACTGAGAAAGAATATACAGAAACAATTCCATTTACAATAGCTTCAAAAAAAAATCAAAACCTAGGAGAAAACTTAACAAAGGATGTGAATGACCAGTATAAGGAGAACTACAAACTCTTGAAGAAAGAGATTGAGGAAGACTGCAGAAGGTGGAGAGATCACCTGTGCTCATGGATTGGTAGAATCAACATAATAAAAATTGCTACACTACCAAAAGCAATCAACATGTTTAATGCAATTCCCATCAAAATCCCAATGACACTCATAACAGAAATTGAAAAATCTACCCTAATGTTCATCTGGAAACACAAGAGACCACGAATAGCCAAGGCAATACTCAGCAAAAAGAGCCATGCTGGAGGTATCACAATACCTGACTTCAAATTATATTACAATGCTACAGCAATAAAAGCAGCATGGTACTGGCACAAAAACAGACATGAAGACCAGTGGAACAGAATCGAGGACCCTGATATGAATCCATATAACTATGCCCACCTTATTTTTGACAAAGTTGCCAAAAATATACAATGGAGAAAAGACAGCCTGTTCAACAAATATTGCTGGGAAAAGTGGTTATCCGTCTGCAAGAAACTGATACTAGATCCATGTTTATCACATGGACTATCCTCTTTTCTCCAATCTACAAAGTCCACCCTCATTCCATGTAGTTACTTCTGGACCTTTCTCCTGACTTAACACTATGCCCGTCCTTGTGCCAGTGCCATAGAACATTACCTAACATACTGTGTTAGCTTCTCATTGCTGTGACAAAATATTAGATACAAAAACAACCTAAGGTTGAAAAAGTTTATTTTGGCTCGTGGCTTTAGAAGCTGCCCTCCATGACCAGCTGGCTCCAACATTTCTGGGCCTGTGGATCAGCAGTATATCATGGCAGAAGTGTGTAGCAGACCAGTGCTGCCCAGAAGAATTGAAGACAGAGCTGGAATTGCAACAGAGCTGCTCACCTTATGGCAGCCAGGAAGGGGCCAGGGGCAGGTATAACCTGTAAAAACATGTCCCAGGTACCTACTTCCTCCAGCTAGACCCCACTCAAGTTTCTACCACCTCCCACAATAGTACCACCAGAAGGGGACAAAGTCTTGAACAGATAAACCTGTGAGGGACATTTCATTTTGCAATCATAACACATACTTTTATGAAAAATAGAATGCAATCAGTAAGATTATTGTTTATATGATGTAAGGTGTGGGCTTGTGATATATAGACTTTTTAATCTTTAATATGTAATTTGTTTAGTAGAAACATTATAAAAAGACGTTGAGGTTTTTCAAATGCCTTTTCTGCATCTGTTCAGACGGCTGCATGATTTTTATCCTTCAGTCTGTTAATGTGGTATATCACATTTACTGATTTGTGTGTCAAACTGTCTTTATGTCCAAAGAATAAACTCCATGTGCTCATAGCATGTGACACTTTCAATATGCTATTGCATATGAATTGATGTAAGTACATTGAGGAGTTTTGCATGTATATATGTCAGGGATATTGACATATGATTTACTGTTTTCAAAGTGATATTGAGGCTTCAGTTCAGGGCCACACACTTGCTAGGCCAAGACTACCAGTTGAACCATGTCCCTGTCATTTTTTTTCTTTCGTTCTTTTTTGGGTTTGGTTATTTCCTAGATAGGGTCTCACATTTTTGCCCTAGACTGGCCTCAGATCACAATCATCCTACATATGCTTTGATAGTGGCTGGGATTATAGAAGTGTACCACCATACCCACCTTGTTTGTTGAGATAAGGTTTCGCTAACTTTTGCTCCGGCTGGCCTTGAACCATGATCCTCCCTTCTCCTCCCAAGTAGTTAGTATTACAGATATGTGCCACCCAGCCCAGCCATATGATATACTTGTGTTGTAGTGTACTTGCCTAGCTTTGGTAACAGGCTGATGCTGGCTGTACTACATCAACTGACATTTTTATTATTTACAATGACTTTCCTTTTCTCTTTTTATGGGTGATGACTTAAAGTCTATTTTATTTCATGCAACTACCACTGCTGTCTTCTGGCTCTCATGTGTGTGGAATATCTTTTTCCAGGCCTTCAATTTAGTCTATGTTCTTCTTTTAAGGGTGAAAGGAATCTCTTGCAGGCAGCATGAGGTTAGGTCGTGTTTAACTTTTATTTTTGTCCATTCAATCATTCCATGTCTTTTGATTGGAAAATTTAATCAATCTATAGTCAAGATAATTATTGTCAGGTAAAGATTTACTGCTGTCACATTTCAGATTTTTTCTGGTTGCTTTGGAGATTTTGGGGGGCTTTTATTCCTCTCTTGCTTTATATTCCTCTGACTTGGTGGTCACATGCTTTGATTCTGTACATTTTTCTTTTTATATCTACTATAGGTTTTTGCTTTGTGGTTATCATGAGACCTATATACAATATCTTGTAACAGACTATTTTTAGCTGATAATCTCTTAATTCTTAATATGATTATGCACTTTCAACAATAAGTTTAAATAAAAGCCCATCTGGTTGTAATGAACTCCCTAAGCTTTTATTTGTCTAAGTCAATTTTTATCTCACTTTCATTCCAGGTATAGTATGCTTGGTTGGCATTCTTTATTTTTCTTCTGCACTTTGAATAGATCTTCCCACCATCTTTTTTTCTGCTGAGAATCCTAAGACTTATAGAAATTTCTTTATCTTCATATGCTTCATTTCATTTGCTATCTTTAGGCTCCTCTCTCTGCCTTTCACTTTTAACCATTTGATTATGATATATTTTGGTGTAGTCTTGTTTGGCTTGACCGCTGAGTTTCCTGAACCTGGAAGCATATCTTTCTAGATATTTGGAAAGGTTAATCTCTTTTTTTATTTAAATGTGCTCATTGGATGTTCATTTTTGAACCCCTATAATGCAAAGTTAGAACTCATGATGCTGTCACAAAAATCCTGCATATTTTATTTGTTACTTTTCTCTTTTATTTTCTCTCTGTAAGCTTTTGAGTTTACAATTCTACTTCTGCCTGATCAATTCTGCTCTCGATGTTGTCTATTGCATGATTTTTTTTGTAATTTCCTTTATTCATATGTGCATATAATGATTGGGTCATTACTTCCTCCTTCCCCCAACTCCCCTATTACATGATTTATTTCATTCATTGTATTCTTCAGCTCCAGAATTTCTGCATGATAATTATTTTAATTACTGTGTTAAATTCCTCAGTTTGTTTATTTATTATTCTCCTAACTTTGTTGAATTGTTCTTCTATGTTTTCTTGAGTTTCACTGAGATTCCTTATAAACAGTTATTTTAATTATTTGATGGCGTATAAATCTCCATCTCTTTGGTGTCAGCTACTTGGAAATTATTGTGTACTTTTGATGTTTTATTGTTTTTTGCATTTCCTATCACCTTATGTTCATGTCTGCACATTTGATGGGGGAATACCTTTTCTAAATTTTACAGGTTGGTTTTCTTGGAGAAAGTCCTTCTCTAATACTAGATTGCAAGGGTCATGCCTGGGTGGGATAGGGGAGTCCTATCCCTGGTGAGGGCACAAAACTATACCCTTCATGGAGCACTGTCAGCTGAAGTTGGTGTTGGCAAATTCTGCAGGATTCCTATTGACCAGTGTTGTGGTGTCCCTAGTTGTGACAAGAGATTTTTGGGTTGTTTTAGGCAATAACTGCTGGGGTCCTCGATCTCTTTTCATGGTTTCTATATTTGGTATTTTGTGGTAAGATGAAAAGTGCTAAAATTGTTTACTGCTATTCTGCCCTCTTACTGATGTCACTTCAAATTTAAAAACAGTCAACTTTGTTAATTTTTATTTTTCATTCTTTCCTTCTGTTTCAGTGATTCCTCCTCTTTTACTCCTCCTCCTTCCTCCTTCTTTCTTCTTCTGTTTTGTTCTTGTCCTAACTTCTTAAGTTGATTCTGGGCTCATTAATTTTGAGCCATTTCCATCCTTTCTGTACATTCTGTGTTAGCTTCTAGCTTTGATGAATCATACGGAATTTTGAATTCCTTACGATTTCTTCTTTGATCAATGAGCGTTTTGGTAGTGTGTTTTCAAATTTCCAATTGTATGTAGTTTTTCAAATTATTTTGCTTATTAATTTTAAATTTAAATTTAATTATTATGTGATTAGAGAAAATAGTTTATACTCTGTAATATCAGTTTTAATAACTTATTGAGAATATTGGTTTTTATGAATGTATAAATGTTCCAAGTGAAACACCATCTCTAAATGCTAGATGTGGTTTGTTCAATATGTATATCAAAGAAAATTTATTCAATAGGTTGTTTAAATCATCAATAGCTTTAGCAATTTCTGTCTGCTTTATCTATAAATTTCTAAGGGAGAATGGACTTTTCCAGTGTTACTATGTACTTATGCGATTCTATCAGGGTTTGCATTGTATGCTATGGGTTGTTGTTGCTAAGATGCACATGCACATGGTTGGTATTTTGGGGTAAATGGAACATTTTATTATTGCGTTGCTCTTTGTCTTGCCTCTAACAGTAACTTTCATCCTTTAAAATCTATTTTGTTTACTAGTAATATGGATATACCACTTTTTGTGGTTTGTGTATTTCTCTATATATCTTTTTTTCAAAGCATAAGCAGAATATGTCTGGGGTGCTTTTCTAGTTTTGTTTTGCTAAAATATTTGGATTTCTTCTATATTGTTTGTGCATTTTCTTATCCTTTTTTCCTCTTTTTGAAAAAAATCTCTTGCTTTCTTTTCAATTATTCTTCTTTTTCAAATCCAACTTTTTCCTCTAGCTCTTCAGAAACTCTACATTTGAGTTCTATTCTACTAGTACTTTTACATGTTGCCACCTTAATCACTAAAATCTAAAATTGATATATATGTACACACATCCTTTTGCATTATACAAGCTTCTAAGACCAATCTAAAAATCATCACATCCTTGACATTCCAGTGACATTTCCCCTCTATTTCCATTCAATCTCACTTTTTCCTTATATTTATACCTGAGAGTTAGCACAACATTACCCAGCATGTTCATCCGTATTACTTACTGCATTTCAACACTGCCATCTGAAATCATTTTCCTCCAGTTTGAGAACATTTGTAATTATTGTAGTTAATGTGTGTTGGTGGTAAATTCTTGATTTTGGGTTTTGTATTAAATTTTACTGATTCTCTCTTGGGTTTCAACATTAACACACAGTGTATTGTTCTATTCTATTCTTTCTATTCTATTCTATTCTATAGAAATTAGTCATTCAATTGCTATTGGTTCCTAAGTGTTCTTTCCTTCCTTTCCTTCCTTTTTATTTTCCACTTTAAGACTTTGGTACTTCATAGCTTTACTATCAGATATCATGGAATTAATTTCTCTTTGTTTATATGTTTTTAATAAATGTACATATCTTTCAAGAGTATAGGATGCATGTTTTCCCACAGTTTTGGAAAATCCTATCATTTTCTTCTTGATTACTATTATACCTCCCTTTTCACTACAGTTTTCACTTGGAAATTCTGTGATGTGTGTGGCAGGCCATCTTCCACAAACTCAGAGAATCTTAATGTTGTCATATATCTCATATTTCTTTACTACCATGCTTCAATTAGGGTGAATTCTTTGAATCCATTCCCAGCTTCACTGATTCTCATATTCTGTGTACAATCTGCTTAGTCATTTCATTGAGTATTAATTTCAATTCTATATTATTTAAATAAATTATGTCAGATTTTTTTTAAATCTACCTATTTTAGAGTCTGTTATTTAAATTTTTACTTTTTTCTTAGTACATGTATTCAGCATCCAATGCAAATAGTTCCAGTAGGTAAAGTGTCTGTGGGTTTTATTGAATATTCTTTTCTTTCCCTGACTCTCATTAATGGTACCATTTTTTTGTTTATAACTTATACCTATTCACTTTATCTAAAACTTTACATATAAGAATTCTTTGAGGCCTGGATTGAAACAATTTTCCTCTAGAGAAAGCTTTCATTTGTTATGTGAGATATCATGGAGCATTATCACACATAGGACACTTTAAATTAGTGTCCTTTGAATTGCTGTTTTTTATGACACAGTAGTGCAAACTTAAATTGTGACTCATATGAAATCCAGTTTGGGATTAGGAATTCTAAGGAAAGTTTATTTTATCTGTTTTCCTTCAACCAAATTCCAAATTCACAAACAGTGAGTTTGCTTGTTCTACTTTTTCTTGTGGCAAGGGTATTTCTTTTTCAGCATTGTGCTTTTGTACTTATGCAAAGGGTTCCTGTCCTCTGTGCTTCCAAATAAGAATCATAAGGTTTTTTTCCAAAATGTGGCACAGTCTCTGAGGATCTAAACGACGTTTGGTACTTGATTGTCTATGAGATTCTCCTTTTATTTTGTGCTTAACGTCTAAGAAATTTTTTCTTTTTTGTTTCAAACTTTTTTTGTTTTTAACATTTCAAAAATGTTAAAATATGACATTAGGAATATGACTGTTTCTTCTGTACTATAAGACCTTGGAGTCTCTCAATAAGTACTTTTTATTTCATTTCTTTGCCTTTGTTCCTCAGTCACCTCTGTTGTTTCCTAAGTTTACCTCCAAACTAGATGATGGATTAAACAGATTTATGAGTTTTCACTGAGAAATAATTTTTTTCTTTATTCATTTATTCATACGTGCATACATTGTTTGTGCCATTTCTTCCCCCTCCCCTCAACCCTCTCCCTCTTGCTCCCACCCCGTGGCTTCCAGGCAGAACCTATTCTGCCCTTATCTCTAATTTTGTTGAAGAGAAGACATAAGCAGTAATAAGAAAGACAAAGCATTTTTGCTGGTTGAGATAAGGAGAGCTATACAGAGAGATTCCTAGCATTGCTTCCATGCACAAGTGTAAGTGTATTACAATCCAAGTTGATTCATCTCTACCTGACCTCTTCACTACTTCCTGGTCACCTTCCCATATTGACCTCTGTCGCTTTAAGGTTACTGTATCAACTCCTCTGCAGTGGGCACATCAAACACTTTCAAGTTTTCAGTTTCCTACCTATCCCCATTCCACTCACATGCACTCTCCACTTAGCTTGTGACTCAAGTCCAACAACTTTACTGCCTTTACCCTAGATTTAAACTCCACTTATGAGGGAGAACATATGATTTTTGGTCTTCTGAGACTGGCTGACCTTGCTCAGAATGATGTTCTCCAGTTCCATCCATTTACTTGTGAATGATAAGATTTCATTCTTCTTCATGGTGGAGTAAAATTCCATTGTGTACAAATACCACATTTTCTTAATCCATTTGTCAGTAGTGGGGCATCTTGGTTGTTTCCATAACTTGGCTACTGTGAATAGTGCTGTAATAAACAGGTGTGTTTCTGGAGTAACCTGAGTTGCATTCTTTGGGTATATCCCTAGGAATGGGATTGATGGATCATAGGTAGATATATGTTTAGTTTTTTAAGGAACCTCCATATTGTTTCCCAGAGTAGTTGCACTAGCTTGCATTCCCACTAGCAGTGTATGAGGGTTCTTTTTTTCCCACATCCTTGTCAACACCTGTTGTTGATGGTGTTTTTGATGATGGCTCTTCTAACAAGGGTGAGGTGGAATCTTAATGTGGTTTTGATTTTTAGTGCCTTTGTCACAAATAAGGTGGGCGTAGCTGTGTGAGTTCATATCTGGATCGTCTATTCTGTTCCATGGTCTTCATGTCTGTTTTTGTGCCAGTACCATGCTGTTTTTGTTGCTATTGCTTTGTAATACAGTTTGAACTCGGGTATTGTGATACCTCCAGCATTGCTGTTTTTGCTGAGTATTGTCTTGGCTATTCATGGTCTCTTGTGTTTCCAAATGAATTTTAGGGTAGATTTTTCAATCTCTTGTGATGAATGCTATTGGGATTTTGATGGGAATTGCATTAAATATGTAGATTGCTTTTGGTATAGCCATTTTTACTATGTTGATACTACCAATCCATGAGCGTGGAAGATCTCTCCACCTTCTGCAGTCTTCTTCGATGTCTTTCTTCAGGGGTTTGTAGTTTTTCTTATGGCAGTCATTCACATCCTTTATTAAGTTTACTCCTAGGTATTTGATTTCTTTGAGGCTATTGTAAATGGAATTGTTTCCATATATTCTTTCTCAGTTTGTTTGTTATTGGTGTATAGAAAAGTTAAGGATTTCTGTAAGTTGATTTTGTATCCTGCCACCTTGCTGAAGCTGTTTATGGTGTCTAGGAGTTTTTGGGTACAGTATTTTGGGTCTTTAAGGTATAGGATCATATCATCTGAAAATAGGGATATTTTTACAGTTTCCTTTTATTTCCTTTTATTTCTTCTTCTTGCCTAATTGTTCTGGCTAGGAATTCCAGTACTATGTTGAATAGTAGTGGGGATAGTGGGCATCCTTGTCTCATTCATGATATTAGGGGAAATGGTTTCAGTTTTTATGTTTTTCACCATTAAGTATGATGTTGCCAGTAGGTTTGTCATATAAAGCCTTTACAATGTTGATGTACATTCCTTCTATTCCTAGTTTTCTTAGAGCTTTTATCATGAAGTGGTGCTGGAGCTTGTCGAAGGCTTTTTCTGCATCTATTGAGATGGTCGAGTGGTTTTTATCTTTGCTTCTATTAATGTGCTGTATTACACTTACAGATTTGTATATGTGAAACCACCCCCTGCATCCCTGGGATGAAGCTGACTTGGTTGTGGTGAATGATCTTTTTGATATGTTGTTGAATTCAGTTTGCCATTATTTTATTGAGAATTCTTGCATTGATGTACATTAAGGAGACTGGCCTATAGTTCTCCTTTTTGGAGGTGTCTTTGCCTGGTTTTGGGATAAGTGTATTACTGGCTTCATGAAATGAATTAGGCAGTTTTCCTTCCCTTTCTATTTTGTAGAAAAGTTTAAGGAGGGTTGGTTTTATTTCTTCTTTAAAGGTCTGATAGAATTCAGCTAAGAATCCTTCAGGTCCTGGACTTTTCTTTTTTGGGAGACTCTTGATTGCTGTTTCAATTTCATTTTGTATTATAGATCTATTCAGGTGATTAATATCCTCTTGGTTCAATTTTAGATGGTCAATAGTATCTAGAAATTTGTCCATTTCTTTATGATTTTCAAATTTTTTGGAATATAGGTTCTCAAAATAGTCTCTGATGATTTCCTGAGTTTCCATGGTGTTTGTTGTTATTTCCCCTTTTGCATTTATGATTTTGCATTTTTGCATTTTATGATTTTGAATTTCTTTTTTGGGTTTTTCTCTCCTCATTTTAGTTAGGTTTGCCAGGGGTCTGTCAATCTTGTTTACTTTTCAAAGAACCATCTTATTGTTTTGTTGATTCTTTGTATGATTTTTTTTGGTGTTGTATTTCATTAATTTTGGTCCTTATTTTTATTATTTCTGTCCTTCTGCTTATTTGGGGATTTGTTTGTTCTTGTTTTTCTAGGAGTTTGAGCTATAGCACTAGGCCATTGATTTGAGATCTTTCTGTCTTTTTAATATATGCACTCATGGCTATAAACTTTCCTCTGAGGACTCCCTTTTCTGTGTCTCATAGGTTCCAGTAGGTCATGTTTTCGTTTTTAATAACTTCCAGGAACTTTTTAATTTCTTCTTTTATTTCATCAATGACCCATTGATCACTCAGCAATGTGTTGTCCAGCTTCCAATTTTTTGCATGTTTTATACTGTTGTTTAAGTTGTTGAGTTCTAGTTTTTATGCCTTGTGATCAGATAGAATACATGGGATTATTTCTATTTCCTTATATTTGCTGAGGCTTGCTTGTGCCCTAAGATATTAACAATTTTGGAGAAAGTTCCATGGTGTTCTGAGAAGAATGTATATTGTGTGGAAGTTGGATGAAATATTCTGTAGACATCAGCTAGGTATTTAATCTATGGAGTGATGAATTCTAGAATTTCTTTATTGGTTTTTTTGTTTAGATAACCTATCTCTTGGTGATAGGGGGTTACTAAAGTCTCCCACTACCACCGTGTTGGAGTCTAACTATGCTTTTAGGTCCTTCAGAGTATATCTAATGAAATTGGTTGCACTGACATTGGGTGCATATAGATTGATAATTGTTATTTCCTTTTTTTGTATTTCTCCTTTTATTAGTGTGGAGTGCCCTTCTTTATCTGCTTGGTTGATGTAAGTTTGAAGTCTGCTTTGTCTGATATAAATACTGCTACTCCTGCCTGTTTTGGGGGGCCATTGGCTTGGTAAATCTTCTTCCAGCCTTTCACCCTAAGCCAGTGCTTGTTTCTGTCAATGAGGTGGCTTTCCTGTAAACAATAGATTGTTGGATCTTCCTTTTTAATCCAGTTTGCCAAATAGTGCCATTCAGTGTTAATATTGATAGGTATGTGATCATTCCTGTCATTTAGTTGTTTTGTTGTTTTAGGGTTTGATTGTGTGCAGTTGAAGCAATGTTACCCTCTGGTTTCTTGTCTTTTCTTCTCCTGTGGTTTGGTGCTGCCTGTCCTCTCATGGTTTTATTTGCTTTCATTTTCTGTGTGCAGAATTCCATGAAGAATCTTTTGTAGTGATCACTTTCTGGTTGTATATTGTTTTAGATTTTGCTTATCATGGAATACTTTTATTGCTCCATCTATTTTGAATGATAGTTTTGCTGGGTAGAGTATCCTATGGTTGTAGTTATTTTCATTCAGTGCCCAGAAGATCTCACTCCATGCCCTTCTTGCTTTTAAGGTTTCCATTGAGAAATCTGCTGTGATTTTGATGGGTTTACCTTTGCATGTTATTTTTTTTTCTTTCTTACAGCCTTCAATATTCTTTCTCTATTCTCTGTGCTTGTTGTTTTAATGATAATATGTTGTGGTGTAGTTCTATTTTGGTCAAGTCTGTTTGTTGTCCTGGAGGCTTCCTATACCTGAATGGGCATAGCTTTCTATTGATTTGGGAAATTTTCTGTTATTATTTTGTTGAATATATTATGAATTCCTTTTACTTGCACCTCTTCTCCTTCTTCAGTGCCCATGATTCTCAGGATTGGTTTTTTGATGGAGTTGTTGAGTTCTTGCATATTCCTTTCATGGGTCTTGAGTTGTCTGACTAATAGTTCTTCAGTTTTTCCTTTAACTTCCATTTTATCTTCCAGTTCTGAGATTCTGTCTTCTGTTAGTTCTAGTCTGCTGGAGTGGCTTTCATTGTGTTTTGTATTTCTGTTTCATTCTTTTTTCTGAAGTTTTCCATATCATGGGTTGCTTGTCTTTTATATTGTCTATTTTCTTCTTTAATTCATTTATCTCTCTATTTATAGTGTTCTCTGTTTCACTTTGATGTTTATTTACAGCTCCTATGAGTTCATTTATTTATTTCTGTGTCTTCTCATTTTCTTTGTTTTTCCTGTCTTGAAATTTCTTGAGTGCCTCATGTACATTTTGGTTAACCATGTCTAGTAACATCTCCATGAAATTCTCAGTGATTACTTAAAGGATTTCTTCTTTGAGGTTGTTCTTGTGGGCATCATTGGGTTCTTTGGCATTGTTTATCTTGGTTTTACTGGAGTCTGGAACTGGGAATCTGTTTTCTTCATTTCCTCGAATCCTGTATTAAATTATTTTTGGGGGGAGAATTGTGTCCATCCCTCTTTTGTCTTCCCAACGCTCCACTTAGTACTGTGCAACTATGTTCTTGACAGGTTGGTTGGTGGTTTCAGTCACCTGTTTTCTTTCCCTTGGTTTGATTTTGTTTTGTGGCTGTATTGGGTTTTTAGCTAAATGTGTTTGTGTTATTTCTGTCCCTGGCCTGGGTGTAATTTAGTATTAACTAATCCACAATAGTAAAACCAACAAAAATATCAAAAAACAAAACAAAACAAAAAAACCTAAAGAAATCAATGTAGAAGGATGAACAAACAAAAACAAATGAGAAAGAAAACAAATAAACAAAAAAAAAAACAAGCAAAAAATTCTAGGTTCAGGTATAATAGAATTTCAGTCTTAGTTTAAGTTCTGGTGTTACTCTTCCACCATCCAGTCCTGTTGTTGGTATTTAAGCAGAAGCTCTGTCATAGTCTTGCCAGGTCATTGGGTAGTGTTTTTTTTTTTTTTTTTTACTTCTGTCTTTCAGTGGCAGCTGCTTGGTCAACTCCTCCCTCAGTGAGGTGTGGCAGTTTAAGTTTGAATGTTGTCCTCAGGTTCTGTAATCAGCTCTGTAGCCTACCAGCCATCCTGCTTTGGAGTTGAGTTTTCACTGTATTTGTTTACAGCAGACTTGTTTCTTTGCCTCACCTCCTTTCTCTGGGGCAAGGTCAGTGATCCATCAGCCGGTGGCCCCCTGTTGTCAGCATGTTGTGATGGTTTGCTGTTTGTTTTCAATTTTGCAGGGCCATTTGACTTTGGTTGTTGCTCACTGGCTCAGAAGATGAGCTTGTGGACCACTGCCTGCCCTATTTCAGGCAGTGGTTTATCGCCAGCCTGCTGTTGGCCCTTCTGCCTTTCCAGCTTTTGTTTACTGAAAGGTCATGTGGAGATCAGCTCCTTGTTCCTCCCCACTTTTCCAGTGTGCTTTCAGAGTTCCCACCCCCTCTTCTATGTGCTAGCTTTCAGTTCATTGTTTATTATTCAGGTTTTTTGTGTGTATGGGGTCAGTTTTCCCAGGGGGCTATGTTGGTTTATCCTAAGGGTGGCTGGGTGAGTAGCACATGATACTTGGCACTCACCTGTTTGGTCACCTGAATGTCTCCCAAGCAGGTTTGGAGCTGGCAATCTGGTGGCTGTGGGAGCCCTCCTGCTTTCTCAGTGTAACGTGGCATGGAGAAGCTTTCTATGGGCTAGGGGTTCAGGGTATTAAAGTTTTGATTCTCCTTAGAGCTTTATTTCTGCCAATTATGGCTCCAGCATCTCAGCAAGGCTTTTGATTCATGGAGCTCATGTGTCTGCTTCTGCACCCTAGTCACCATCTTGGATCCTCCTCACCAAGACTGAATTTTATGTGCAATCTATAACCATTTTTCTCTTACAGCATATTATAGATTTTATGATTAAGCACTTATTTAGAAAGAATAACTTGAGCACAAGTGAAATTTATTTTGTGATTTTAAATTCCATTGCATATATATTCATGTTATTGACCAACTGAATGAGTTATAAGATATAGTCTTGAATTTACTTTTGTGACAAGATTTATTACACTACCAGAATATTGTATGCAAGCAATAACACTGCACAATGTTTATTCAAATTCACTTTTAGACTATCAGATTTTCTACATCTTAAGCATTTTTATATCATAAAACAGCCTCAGAAAATTTTTTCAAGCCCCCTTTCTTTTGCCATAATTTTAAAGCTTCCTGTATTTATTTGGAAAATCTCAAACTCTTCCATTAAAACATGACCATTTCTACTTGTTCACTGAGTTATCATTTGTAAATACTCTAACTTATGTAATTGATTCAGATGAAGTTATAGACATACCCATATAGATGTGTATATATATATATATGTATATATATATTACATATATTATGTATATGTATTCATTGTTATTTTATTTTTGCAGTGCTAGTATGGAACCCAGAGGCTTACACATGCTAGGCCAGCTACTGAAGTATACCCCTAGCTTTATTTCCTTACTTATAGCAGAGATTGTTCTCCAATTTGCAATTAATTTTTAATTGTTTTTAGAAGAATAATTAAACTTCTGATTACTTGGAAATTGCTATGCTTTCCTAGTTTTTCACATGTGATCATATTTTCAATAGGCTTGAATGCTAATTTACTGAGTTCTATTTGAGTGACTATTATCTAATTTCAATTAAATCTTACAGTTTTCCACCTAGAGTAGTTTAAGTAATTATTAAAAAATGCTTCACAGACTGGTTCTGAACTTTTTTTTTGATATGTGAATATGACAAAATATGTAAGTGACAAGAGTCTAGGAAATATTTAAAGGCTTTTGATTAAGGTGATAATCCTTTAAGGAAGTATTATGTCTTTCCAAATATTTCTGGGTTCTTATTCATTTACTAGTTAATTTTTAAATAGCTATGAAGCTTCAGTTGACAATCTATGCTTCTTGTATGAAAATTGTGAATTTTCAGAGTTGAATAGGCCAAATATACCTGACAAAAATGATGTGGAGACCTCAAATATGCACAGATATTTAGGGTAAGGTGCAAATGATTCCATTCGCTTGTACGTCTACACACATACAAGGTGTCCCTTGCACACCTGCCCTTTTTGCCCTCTTCTTTGAATCTGAAAAGATTTGTTCCATTCATCCTCTAGGAGTTTTGAGCTTTCTGCCCTTCCCTTTTGAAATACCCAGCTCTTTAAAATTCACATAACGAGCTCCTTCTTTTCCTTCACATCTTAACTTAAATGTCACCTCTGCGAAAGTCCCTGATCCTACATTCTAAATTACCTGCCATCCTCGTTCACTTTTTTCTTGTTTATTTTTTTTATGGAATTTAGAAATACCTAAAATTTACCCTGTTTTTCCTGCTAGAATGTAGTTTCCATGAGAGTAGGGAATTGACTGCTCCATTAATTTCTACCAGGTTTATTGAAGGTAACCATGTGTTTAAAGTTCAATAAGTGCTCCTATGCTAAATAAATTAGTAAATGAGACTAGATAATGCAAATATTCTCAATACACTATTTTGGTTATTATAATATTTGTATGCAATATTTTATAGTCCTTGAGAATTTTCATAGCATATTCACATACTTCACGTCATTACCTTGCCCAATCTTACAGAAACCATTCTGATTTTTCTTCTAAGTATAATGAAATCTTTACATGAAAGCAGCCTGATGCACTGACTGATATTTGTGATGAGACATTTCACATTTAGTATAGTTTATGACATCTACACAGACCTTTTTGGGGAATAAAAGTGATGTGTGAAGAAGTAGTTACCATGGTAAACTTAGATTTTTTTCAATAATGCAAGTTATTTCCTCTGTAAAAGCCAAAATTAAATGTCACTGCTTGGTTTTTCAGTTGCAGAGTTTTAAAAAAATGTTTATTTAAAGAATGTATTTTGTTCAGCTTATATTTTGTTCTTCCTGAATTGGTCATATCTTTTAGTGCACTTGATTAGATAGAATGAAACTTCTTGAATTCATCTGGCCTTATAAAAAATATATATATCCTTATGTCAAATCCTCAGATGAAAAAATGAAATTATTTAAGAATGGGGTATAGCTTGAGTATTGCCAAAAGCAGGTTCAAAAAACTTCATCTTTTGTTTGCTTTTCAGTGTTGCAGAGACATGTCAGTTTGCTTTTGCTGAATAGCAAAACATCTGCAGTATTAGCGATGTAAACACTAAAAATTTCAAGCCTAAATGGTTTGAAATACTATGGGTTGAACATTTGAGCTGAGCCAGTTGGGAAGTTCTCTAGGCGTCCTGAACTTTCACAGCTGCAGTCAGCTAGCATCCTAGGTGGGGATAAGTTGGTACAGAGTGACATCCCTCATACGCTCAACGGTTGACTGCGGTTGAGCAACTGGAGGCAACTGGAACCTGTGTCTTTAGCATCTGTTCAGTTATTCCAGGATCATCACATGCTAACTAAATTTGAAAAGTAGTGAAAAAGGACAAGTCACATTGCATAAACACTTACCAAGTATCTGCATATGTCACATTTGCTAATGTCTTATTAATTGCAATATGTGACATGACCAAAGCCAGATACCAAGATGTAGAGGTATACATACTGGCACTCAATAAGAGAGGCTGCAAAGTTGTTTTGTAAAGGGGAGTTCATATAGGACTGGGAAGAATTGGTGGTCTGTTTTTTATAGTTGACTAAAAGCAGTTTCTGAAAATCATACATTGCAATAAGAATGTCAAGGTGGAAAGGTTTTTCCAAATTCAATCACTGATTGAGAGCTTTTCTAACATTTTAGCTTGGATTCCCAGGTAAGTAGTGGTTCTCCCATTTTATTATGTGTAAGAAACACTGTATATGCATATTGTCATGCACAGTCTAGCGTTCTTCCCTTACTCTATTCTGTTTGGAGTCAGAAGAACCATATTTTTTTTAATTTACCAATGTGTTAGGATGTAGATATTGAAATACTTCATCTCTCTGAATACAAACAGAAATGGTATGCTGGCTTGCCATTCTGGAGAAGAACAATGAAGCAATCTATTAAAACTCTGCATTTCTTTGAAATTTCAGGAATTTTTTTGGTGTGTGTGTGTATGTGTATGTTTGTGTGTGTATATATGTGTGTGGCACTGGGGTTTGAATTCAGGGTCTTGTGCTTGGTAGGCAAGCATTCTACCACTTGAACTATGCACCTTTCCCATTTTTGCTTTTAGGTGTTTTTCAGATAAGGTCTTCCATTTTTGTCCAGGATCAGCCTGGAACCATGATCCTCCTACTTATACCTACCACATAGCTTGGATGACAGGCATGTGCCACCACACCCAACTTATTTACAGAGATTGGGTTTAAAATGATCTCTGTCATCAATTATGAGTATTGTAAATTCAGAAAAGGTAGTAGCCGAGGTAGAGAAATAGTGAATTGGATATTTTTATCCCAGTGGCTCTCTAAGTGCTGTTTCTAAATAATAAATCAGGAAAATTACATTTAATTTAACATTATGTCAGTATTATATTTATTTAAAATTATTGGATAAATATTTAATAACATATTTATGTTAGTAATTCTTTACTTCATAATTTTAACTTATATCTGTTTAAACATAAGTAAAGCATCTGCTAGGCAAATAATCTCTAGTACCCTATAACCCTTTTGTTGAAACACTATGAAAACTAGCTATTTATCATGTAACAAAACACTAGATGAATGCATGGTTAGAAAAGAAAAAGAGCTGAGTTTGGTTAAAAAATACTAGGAAGTTACATTTGTTTCTAGATAGAACCATCAATGAGTCTTGGAAGACATGCAGGATTTACTACTTTGTTCATATCTGCTGGTTTGATTATTGGGTTGAGACTCTGGATTGGTCCTTAATAAAATCTCGGTGGAAACTCTTCCTTGCAACTACTTATAGAAAATCCTAGGAAGATTTCCAGAGAACTATTCTGCCTCTGAAGACTGACTAATTAAACAGTTATATTATCATCTAATTACAGATTCCCAGTGTGCTCTTTGCCATTTAATTTTCTGAAAGCATAATGAAAATGGAAAATATTATTTGTTTTATCTTATGTCTTGTGAAGACAATATCAGGATATTGTATGTCTGTTGGTACATCACATGCTTTGGGTGCCAGGTAGAAATCCTAATGGATTCATTTAAAATCCTGATTAATGCCAAAACCTGCTTTATTTAACTAGTGTAGAATTTGTTTCCAGACAAAACTGGAGATTTCTTTGACCCCTTATGTTTTATTTTGTAAACACTGGCTTCAGAGCCTTATCTTTAACTACTTTATCTTTATTTCTAGTGGAAGTAAAATTCACTTCCATTCAGGAAAATCATTGTAAAGAGACAATTAAGAAAGATGGTTTAATCCAAGGAGAAATGTCAGCCTTCACTATTTAAGTAAAATTGTTTTATAAGAGTTTTCATGGATTGGATTTAAAAATACTATATTTAAATACTTTAAGTAAATTTTGCTACAAAATATAAATGAATATGAGTAACTGCTGAGAGTTAGGGTATTGTTCACTCATTCATTCTTCATCTACCTTATCGTTATTACAAACCTATTTTGTGCTAGATAATAATTTGGCTGCAATGGGTCATGACAATTCCTGAAATGATGACATTTCCACTATGCAACCATTCTATTTCACTTTACATGGAAGAGTGTATTCCAACTATTAAAACATTCTTATAATGTTTATTCTTATGACTGTGAATTTTTCTGAATAATTTTAAATCCAATATTATATTAAGCTACAGCCACTATTTAAAGTTTAAAATTTTTCTTTCTCCATTCCAATTATAGGTCAGGTTTTTGAAAAGTGTTTTATTTCTTTGTTGCAGTCAGATGTGGTGGTACCTTTCTGCCATCCTACTTACTTGGGAGACAGAGATTGGAAGGATTACAGTTGGAGGCCAGCCCAAGAAAAAAAGTTAGCAAGATCCCCATCTCCACAAATAATCCAAGCATGGTAGAGTATGCTTGCAATGTCATCTATGTAGGAGCTATGGGTAGGAGGATCTCTGTCTAAGACTGACCTGGGCAAAAATGTGAGACCCTGTTTAAGAAATAGCTCAAGTAAAAAAAGGGCTGGGTATGTGGCTTAAGTAATAGAGCACCTGCCTAGCAAGTTCAAGGCCTTGAATTCAGACCTCAGTATTGAGGAGAAAAATAGAATGAATTAAATTTAAAAATAGAAAAGATTTTATCTTTTTAAAATTTAATGGTTCTGACTTCTTTTTCCCTAATGAAATGTGTCACCTCTAGTATCTGGTGGAAAATTTAGTGACCTTCTAGGTATATTTCCTGGGAATCATTCAGGTGTTGATGACAACTTCAGGAGGATGCTCACATTTTGTTTGTAGTCAGAGATTGAGTTGAAAGAAACTTTCACTTTTTGCTTTAAAAACTTGCTTTATATGTAGGTCAAGACACATAAGGCGAGTGTGAAGGGCAGGTTTTCTACCTGAGGTGTCTCACCACCTGGTTAACAGCAGCTCCATCTGTGCCATATAGAAATTAAAGACTAGCAAAGTGTCCCAAACTGACAAGTGCTAGCATTATTTCCTATGCTTCATAATTAAGAAATATACATTTTTCCTCAAATAGCAACAAGGGTCCTCATTTTTATGTTAGCACAGCTGAAAATGCATTTCCATGGCTTTTCTCAAGATGAATATGCCTGATGTTCAGTTATCAGTGACACTATGTTCAGTTATCAATTTCATGACAATGTATAGTTTTAGTGACAATGATTTTGCAACCTGAGTGTCTCAAAGTACAGCAGCCCTGTCATGTAGAGATTAGTCATTTCTGATGGATTTGTTTGCATGTGAGCAGTCCTATGAACACGATCCAAATTTAGAGTAAAGGAAAAAACCTTTAATGATTATTAAAGCCAACCGAAATGTCAGTGAACTTAGAGAAATCCAATTATGATACAAATGTGAAATTATCAGCCCAGCAAAATAAACCAATCATATGAACCTTTCTGCAACCTATTCCAGTTCTAAAATTGCATTACATTAAGGTCAAAACTTGACTTTAAGAATTAAAATGGCAGAGACAGAGCAGAATTAGTTGCAGTAGGTAGTGATTTGTGTATCTTGATCAACTGAGTTAAGTACCCATAATTCTGATGACTTTATAAGATTAAATGCTTTTCCAAATCATTATAGTTCCAAATAGCACATTTCAGTAAGAATATTCTCTAGCTGTAAATAAAGTAGTTTTCCATGAAGGTTAACATACACAGTTGTCCCTCAATATCCTCAAGGGATTCATTGTAGGACCATACCTCCATCAAAATTCATAGATGATCAAGTCTTTTATATAAAGTGGCATAATATTTGCATATATCTATGCACATACTTCTGTATACTTCAAATAATCTCTAGATTGCATATCATACATAATAAAATGTAGCTGCTATTTAAATAATTGTTATATTGTATCATTTAGAGAACAATTACAAGGAAAAAGATCTGTATATGTTCAGTACCAGTGCATGATCTTAGACCTAACTACATAGAACATCAGTAACAGTACAACATTTTTGATAGGTTGGCCTGGTTGGTTGGATCCATGGATAGGGAGAGTATTGCATAGGAAAAGAAGGTCATGATAATGTGTGTTTGCATCTTATGATCTAATGTCATTTCAAATGATTTCTTATTCTGAATATTGTTTTTTGTATAGACATTTGATGTGAGCTGACCAGAGAAAATATAATTCCAAAGTGATACCAATTTTTTATTATCATCTAATATTTTCATAGCATAAGTGCCTTCTTTATTTTATTTAAAAAATTTTTCTAATATACCTAAACTAACACAGTGAAAAATTCATTCTTTTCAATGGAGAGGCTTCTTTAAAATGACTCAGGAGTCTGTGCTCCCATTTCCATGTGGGGACCAGGAAATATTTCTCTCTCTTTTTTTCCCTCTCCCCTGCTCTGTCTATACTTTACCTTCTTATACTAAAATAAATTCTTGCTAAAACCTCAAAAAAATAACTCAAAAGGCCTACAGTAATTTGTATCAATTTTAAGATCTTGCCATTTCTATCTGGACTTTGTTCCAGAATTGTAGTCACTAAGCATAGTGAGTATTTAAGATTAATCCTAGTTCACTGTGTCCCTAAAAGTGAACAAATTTCATTTCTCACATAAATAACTTCCTTGCAATTTTCACTCTAATAATATGTAATTATCTCTCATACCTTATAAATTTGAACAAAAGATTTGACAATTTTGTGTGCTATCTTCAAAATTCTATTCTTCTATGTGAATTCTGTAAGCTCTCTCTCTATCATGTATCCTTAAAGCAATCACAAAATAAGTTGATTTAAAATTGGCTAAAATAAATATTAAAATAAAAATTTGGTAAAAGAAAATAAAAACCATAATGTTCTTTCGTCCAGCATAATTAATTTTGTAGAAATCTGAGATTCTGTTTCTTTCCTTCATTTATTAATATGTTAAGCATCTAGTTGCCACAACATAAGGTCCTTGGTAAACAGTAGCAAATAAAATAGCATAGTCTTGGAGTTCACTAAATGCAATGTCTGTTGCAGGAGATATACAAGAAACAGCTTAACAAACAAATACAGAATTACAAATGAAGGGAAATAAAGTATTGGAAGGAGGAGCAAAAGGAACTATTTTGTGTTGATTTGTCACACAAGACGGCTCTGAGTACGTAAAAATCAAGGTGGGACTGAACAAATCTGGCTCCCACAGTACGTGCTGTGTAGAAACGTTGTGTTGGGGGAGGAGTAGGAGACCTGCCTGTGTCCATGAACTGAAAGGTCAGTTGGGCTGAAGCCACTAAGCAATGGGGAGTGGTGAGAGATGATGGGGTATCATCAGGTTAAGCAAATAAGTCAGATTCAAACAAATATTGCGTGTTTTCTCTAATATTCAGAATCTCTATTTTTTTTAAAGCCATGAAAGTAGAGGTGGACCATTTGGGGCAGGGGGCATCATCAAGAGGGTGATGGAAAATAAATATGATAAAAGAATGTAGTACACAAGTATGAAAATGTCATCATGAAGCCAATTATTTTGTACAATTAATAAAATAATAAATAAAAGAAAAAATAAGAGGCATGGGCTTTATTCTAAGTGTAACAAGAATTCATTTATAGGGTTTTAAGTTCACTTAATATTAGTACAGAGAAAGCTACAACATTACCTTTTATTTCCTGGAGAGTCCATATTTCAAACTTATGGAAAGATTAGAAATGCAAGCATGAATTTTGTATGGAGTGGGTATGGTTTAAAGGCTGGTAACAGAATCACAGAATAGATGCCCTCATTATTCTGTAAGGGTAAGATGTCTTTTGAATATGTTGGAAAGCTGTTCTGCTAGCTGAGATGGGAATCTAGTTTAGCCCTTGTTACTACTCACATAAAAAGTATTTTTTCACTAGTCTTATAGAATAAGTTATCTTGATAAAATATTTTAGTTTTTATTTTGAGAATTGATTTGATTAAAGTATTTGATTAGATATACAGAAATTTTCTAAGAGAATAATATATTTTATTTTTGGTGGCACTGGAGTGAACTCAAATCCCAGTCGCACTTACTGCTTGAGCCACTCCACCAGCCCTTTTTTTGTGATGAGTTTTTTGAGATAGAGTCTCTCAAGCTATTTGCCAGGGCTTCAAACTCTGATCCTCCTCATCCCTGACTCCTGAGTAAGCTAGAGAACAATATTTTTAAAAATAAAGATGCTATAAAAACTATAAAACATTTATTCAACTATCTGAACAGCATCTGCTAGAAGTTTCTATGACTATGGAAATGTTATATCCTTATGTTGTTCAGTATAGATGCCAGCACTCAATGTAGTTATTGACTATTTAAAATTTGGCTAGTATGGCTGAAGAACTGAATTCTTAATTTAATTTTATTTAAATTGATTTAAAAGCCATTCATGGTTAGTGGCTACTCTACTGAACAACTCAGATCTGTTGTATACAGTCGTTCCATAGTATCCATGGGTAGTTTGTTCCTGGACTCCCAACAGTTTCCACAATTTTCAGATGTTCAAGTCTCTTATATAAAATTTCATAGTATTTGTATATCACCACTGTACTTCCTTATACAAGCATGTATCATGTATTGTTCAGTGACTGGGACATGTTCTGAAAAGTGTGCTCTTAAGGCAATTTCTTTATTATGTGAACATCATACAGTGTAATTATAAAACCTAAGACAGCTACCATGTCACTAGACTATACAACCTTATGGAACCACTGTCTCATACACGGTCCATCATTGACCTAAATTTAATATGTGACTATGATTTAAATCCTATCCAGCTTATTTAGAATACATAATGAAATGTAAATAGCTGTTATACTGCATCACTTAGGGATTAATGACAAAATACATCTGCAAATGTTCAATACACATGCACCCATCATCAGCCTAACTACACATCAGCAGCAACATAGCATTTTGATCCATATTGGTTGAATTCACAGATGTGAGCAACCTGTGGATGTGGAGAGCTGACTGGAAGGCTGGCACAAAGTATAAGCACAACCCCTCTTCTTCAGGAATTTATGTACGTAAATGTGATTTAAAAAATTGTACCTTTGCATATAAGAAAGAAAGGCAGAAGCACATGGAAGGCTTTTGAGTTAACCACTAGGGGTTTCTGAAAAGGAAATGCTGCTTGTTGAGTGAGAAACTGAGGAGTGAATGGCAGAAGAAATGGCATGGGTCTTGGACTTTGAAGGATTGGCAAAATTGCTGGTATGTGAAATTGGCATGAAAGGTGTTTAGAGCAAAGTATCCAATATAATAAAGGGTAAAATAAAAATGATGAAAATGACTATAGTAATAAAAGCTAGCATCTATCAAATGGTTACTTCAAGACATTTTTCTAAAGCTTTCCTTGAATCATTTAATTTTCACAACAGCTTTCTAGGGTAAATGATATTATCATTATCCTCAACTTGCAGATAAGGAAACAGAGGTCAGTGAGCTCATTAAATCTCCCAAGGTCAAGTTGATAGTGACAGAGCTGGATCCAGGAAATCTTATTCCAGATTAGGTCATTTGAAAACATCAGACTCTTTTGGTTCTGTACTTGACAGTAAGACACAATGGTCATGATGGAAACTTTGAAGGCAACTAATAAGGGATGGTTTATAGAGGCCAGAAAGAAACATGGTTGTTCTTATAGGAAATCCTCACTAAAAGGAGGGCAGGGAAATGAAAAAATAGCAAGGAACTTCCAAAGTTAAGTGTTAAGGAGGAAACAAAAATTATTTTGTATTCTGGGAAAATATAGGGGATCATCATAGGAAAGCTGTGATCTTTAAAAGACTCTTAAGAGTCTAAAATGTTTTGACTATTGTGATACTGAGTCTCAGTTTCTATAGATAGTGTTTTTTGGGGGGGAATTCTTTGACTTTTTTTACTCCATTCTCTCTTTTTTCTTTTTCATCGTATCTCTTGCAAAGATGGATTATTTATAGCTTAGTTGTTGAATCTCTACTATTTCATCAAATGCCCATGGATATTCAGAATTATGTTCAATACTAGCTAGACATAGTTAATTGCATCTTGGAGAGGCAGCATGTTCTGTATTACATCATTAAGCACTATAGAATGTGGGATAAATTTTTGTAGTATCCATTTATTTGGAAATGTCATTGTAACTTCTGAATCTAAAGTTAATTCTGTTACAATTGCTATTCAAGATGAGATAATTCTGGGTTTGATTTTGGATGAGGACAAAAATATCCGATTGTTCATGCCAGTAGTAGCTTTAATGGTAGAAACATGTCAATCTCTGCAAAGGACCTGTCTATGAAATTCATGCTCATTATTGATATCAATCACCTGCCACAAAGATGAAGCTATATTTTAAATATTTTATTTGCAAATACAGCCAATCTATAACTTATTCATATAGAAAAACCTAATATTAGTTCCCACAATTGAGGAATATTTCTGTAACTCTTACCAGCTGGTAGAATAGATGGGACAGATGGCCCAAACTCTTTAATGGGGAGAAGATAATGTGTTATATCTGAATAAGAGACTTCATGAACTGTTACTCATTTTAAAAGTATTCTGTAATAATATTTTCACAGGTGTTAGTTTTGTGAGAATGGAAACTAGTTTTATAAACATAATAATTCTCATGTAGCTTTTATTAAATTATAAGCCACAGCAATTATTTTTTTGTCTTCATTTGTACTTTTGGCTACATATATTAAACCTTGGGTTGAATTTTTTTCTCTCACCTTGTTTGAAAGCTCTGAGAATTCCATTACTTAATGAAGTATTATAACATCAGAGCTCTTTAGTGACAATGGTTCTGACAATGACTATGGTGGTAATGATGATATCTAACATATTATAGCAGAGGTTTATTTTTTGTGAAGTACTGGAGTTTGAACTCAGAGTCTCACACTTTCTAGGCAGGTGTTCTATCACTTGAGCCACTGTCTCAGCCCTTTTGTACTTTAGTTATTTTCTGTTAAGGTCTAATGTTTTACCTGAGGCCTCCCATGTAGTTTGGATTGCAGGTGCATCCACCATATCCTGTTTATACCATGATGAAACCCCTTTGAACAATGACTCTACACTCAAATAGTGAAGGACAGGGATGTAAACCAGGTCCTGTTAAGAGGAGGGTACTCTTGGCAGGGGGAATAGGAAAGGTAAAGGAGGGTAAAGATGGTTGATGTGCTTTATATACTTGTATGAAGATAGAGCACAGAAACCTGTTGAAATAATTTTAAGTAGGGAGGAGGGGAATGAAGGATCATGGTGGGGATGAACATAACAAAGATACAATCTAAGCATATATGGAAATGTCACAATGAAATTCTAATATATGCTCATAAATTTTTGAAAAAGAGTTTTTAAATATACTGTCACATTTGTTCTTTACAACAGTTCTTATTGATACTCTGTTTTTGAATCCTCATCCCCATTTTATACTAGCACATTTGACTTTCACAAGAGTTGATTTTTATCTCTAGTTTACTAATAAGGAGACTGGGGTATAGATATGTACAATAACTTGCATTTCTAGTCAGATCATCTAATTGCTTTATGGAAGTTTAAATTATGGATGGTTAATTTCTTACGGATTATATATATGTAAATTACACACAATATATATGATGCTTTATAGTTTATCTAGTACTTTTGCTTACATTATCTGACTTTCAACAGCTCTATAAAGATGATGGAAAAAGTAGATTTAAGAAAGAGCATGTGGCATGATCAAAGTAGCAATAAATAAAATTTGGTGGAACTGAAGTTCTACCCTCTTTTATGGTAACAGGTTCCCAAGTCAAGTTTAATGGTCTCTGCTGTTGCATGACATTGTAGGATTGAAGGATGAGACACTCATTAAGAATACCATATGCATGGGGGAAAGGTCTTATGGACTCTCAGTCTGAAGAAAGAGATCAGATTTTTAACATTTGGGCAAAGGAAGTTTCAGTTCTCTTTAGAGACATCTATGTCTGACAAAGTTTCTCTGTAGCTTTGTGTCATTCTCAGTCAATTCCCTCAATGCCTGTGTCAATTTTTACTAAATTTAATATTTCTGCTCAAGTATCCCTTTAATTAAGTATTGATTGTATCTTATAGGGTCATAGAATGTGATTAGATAAGAAAAATGTGAATTATAACCCTGATTTCCAGTCACCAGCAGTGTGATTTTAAAAACCCAACTTAACCTCCACTGAGGTTTGGTTTCTTCACCTGTCAAATGATGATAAAATGCTGACATTACAGAATTTCTCGGGCTGTTAAATAAAGACACCAAACAGCTTGGTATCTGTCTCATGAGAGGCACTCAATACATTTTGATAATTGCTTGGGTATTATATTTAATTCAGGGATGTCTCAGTTCTAGGACATGTACAATTCTACCTATGTATAGAAACTGGCCAAAGTAATGCATAAAACTTTCAGGGAGTTTTTCTTTTTCTTCAGTAATTGTTCATCAAGGAAAGGATAAACCACAAGTGTCAAAAGGGAGCATTTGATGTAAGAAAGCATATACCATAGTGATAGTTTTGACACTTTCAAAATGTAGTTCTTATTGACTTTAAGGGATTTTCATATGCAACTACAATACTATATTTGCATTCATTTTCTGATTTCTCTTCTCTCTATTCAGTTATTTATGTTTATTTATGGTTTTATGCCAACTATAACAGGATATCTTTCCTCATATTATTATGCTTGTTCTAAACTTCTAAGTTTGTCACATTGGCAGGTACCATGAAAATTTTTCCCCAAGATGACAATGACCTCTTGTTAAGAGAAAAGTGATTCCTGTCTTGACAATGTATTTATCTTGGCCATGTAAAAATTATTAAATCGCTCTTTCTTTGTCAGTATTTTTTTGTAGCAAGATAATTCTTGGTGATTTTTGTTGTTAACATTATATTTTCTTCTTACAGTGTGTTTTTTCCCCATTACAATCAGGTAACTAGGTCTTACATTAGGGATTTTTGCAAGACAGAAAATAGAAAGTGCTTTGTACTGGAAACTCTTAGTTCCTTCTGTTAAGGTCTGGGTTTATTCTACAAGTAATGTGAGTTGTTCTGAAAGGGGAAAAGAGAAGTAACAGGACTTTTTTTCTTTCTGGACTGGGAGAAGTCAGAGGGTTTTGGAAACTTGTTATTATCAGGAAGCTTTGCAGACCATGCAGCATCTAGAAGTGATGGAAGACATCAGAAGAGGTGCCCTTTGGGGCATGCATGGAGGGTGGATATAGACACAGGATCTGATCCAAAGACAGCAACAAGATTGGAATTATGTTCAAAATTTCTGTATGCCAAGTTTGATGTGAAGACCAGGACTGCACCATAGGATGATATTTTATGATCTTGTAATTGATTTCCTCCCACATGACATGATGTTAGCACATACCTGAGATCAAATTGATTTAGGAAAATAAAGAAAAGGGAATTTTTATAGCCTAAGTGATAAAAATTGAGTGAATTGTGAATTGAGAATCACAATTTACCCAAACAGTGCTTGTAGAGTCTGATATTTAATAAGTAGCCCAACCTTTTGACAGCAGGTAGTTTTTAGGTGTCTTATGGTGTTGTTTAATTTTTTATTGTCTTTCTTGTTTTCTGAGCTATGATATAAGTCTCGACTATGGAAATCTTGCATTACTTTCTACATTCCTACAGTATTTGGGATATTGCTTTAGATATCTGAGTCTTAACTGCCAGCATTTTATGTGTTTTGCACAGCATATAATACTTATTGTGCGTGATTCTCAGAGGGATATGATCAGTTAATAGTACTTATCTGGAGATGAAAATTAAGAACCAAAGATGAGGTAATTTAAAGTATAGTAGGCTCTTTCTTGAGCACTAGGTGCACTTGTTTTCATCTTCCTGAGAAAAAGAAAGGAAAAGACTGAATTAGTCAGAGATGCTTAACAGATATGCTAGGTAGCACTTCTAAGAAGACTTATCTGGCAAATGCGTACCTAAAGATACCTATTTTACAAAAAAAAAGGTGCATTTATATAATACAACATTGTTTATAAGCATTTAGCATTGCCTAATTCTATAATAATTGTCTAAATGAAAATATTAGTATAATTCATATTAATAAATAAGAATGTTGGTGGACAATAAAAATTTCAGGTCAGTCCCACTGTTTTGACTTATTCGTAACTCTAACAATGGTTCTTCCTGCTTTTGCTTGAGTTGTTCGGGACACATTCTGTAGGATTCTTGCAGCACTCTTAAATGAGTCTAGGTTAATTTTATTGAGTAACAAGCCTGCTCTGACCTTGTCTAGTCATGTCCTTCAGTCCCTTTCTGGCTATAAAAAGGGGGGGGTGTAAAAATGCTATTCATGTCTGTCCCCAAGACTGTTTTATCTATGCTTTCTACAGCTTTATTTTTCAAAATTTAGTGACCATATGTCAGTAGCTCCCATTACTATGTGAGTGGAAGCACAAGGGAATCCTGCCCACTTCTTCCAAGTTCTTTAGTGCAGACTTGCACAGGTCCTAATATTGGATCATAGGAGGGCAGGTTTCATTGCAAACATCTCAATAACATTATGTAGTCATCTACTCAATTTCACTAGTTCAGAAGCTTTCTTCTAGAAAGAAGTATAGTTTAATTAACTCTTAAAACTTCCTTCACTGACACTTTAAAATGTTTTCTAGTGCCATATACTGTATGGCAAATAGTGAACTGGAGAATTCATGAAATATGGTGCTAAATGTTGCTCTTTCTTTAACTTTGGAAACTGAGACAATTAGTTTATCTAAATAAGATTGAATGACATGTTGAATGTTAGGTTTTTTAAGTATAAATCTGAAATTTGTTATTATTCATTAAGTAATCCCAACTTTTTCCTTTCTATGTTACTTTTGATACATGTTTTCTGGCTAGAGGATTTGGGTTAAGTATGTAATAAATTTCCTTCTTTTTTTAGTACAATGATGCTAGCACATACTATGGTATGTGTTGCTACAAAAATATATTTCAATATTAATCCAGTGGTTGATTTGTTAGTTACCTTCCCTGTCACTGTGACAAATATCTGAGAAAAACTTATTTGAAGGAGGAATGATTTATTTTGGCTCATGGTTTCAGTTGGCTTGTCCATTGCTTTTAGGCCTGTGACAAGGCAGAAGCATCATGGAAGAAAGACATCGCGGAGGAAAGCTGCTTCCTGAGACAGAAAGAGAATCATTGGAGAAAGAGAGAAAGAGAGAATCATTCAAAGCCATCCCCCCATTGGTCTACTCCTTCCAACCATGTCCCACCTTCTAGTTTTCATCACCTCCCAATAATGTCATCAAATTTTCAATCCATCAGTGGATTAATCCATTGAAGTCAGAGTTCCCATGATACATCACATTCCAAAAGTCCCATCAGCTGGCAACCAAATCTTTAGCACATGAACTTTCAGAAACATTTTTAATTAAACAATAACAGTTGCTATTGGAGGATGGCAAACACTTCATTTTGCTTCCTCATTTTTCATTGTTCATAACTTTCTGAATTTGTTTGTTTTACTTGGGCTCTTACAAACAAAAGGGTCTCTTGTTGATTAGTGTTTAAAATTTAACTGAGTTCACTCCTTCCCTTTCAGGAATAAAATTGGCTTGCTATTGGCCAACCATCTTCAATAAGTCTTTCTTTTCTGTCAAAAATTTGTAGGTACCAGGGATAATTCACTCTGATTCATATGAGATTTGGGAAAAGAAGGTGTACAAGATGGAGGGAAGAAGGAGTACATGAAGATTCAGAGTAAAGAACACAATTCTGAGTTCTCCCTGCTGTGGAGTTTACTAGCTTTGTGATCTTATGCATTTTAATCTTTTTCTTCACCACTTTCCTCATTTATAAAATTGAGAAGTCTGTGGGTTTTCTTTGTTGTTGTTGTTGTTATACTTTATAGGATGAGATGAGTTGACATGATATACATTTGCTAGTAAATAAAAGGTGGTTTTCATTCTCCCTCCCCTCTCCTATCATCTTCATCTTCCTTTCCTAAAAGTATCTACCTGTGCTCAGTACTCTCCATTGGTGACACTCCCATCATGACCACCCTTCATGGTTTCTCTTTCTGTTTACTTGGTATTCTGACTCTGATTCTCCCAGTGAGCTACATGAAGGGAGGCTCTGGAATCTTCAGTTGTGAAATGTTGCTGCCATCCACCTTGCTGTTAAAAGATGACACAAGTTTTAGGATAGGTGTGGTAGTTCATACCTGTAATCCCAACTAAATGGGAGACAGAGATCAGGAAGATCATGGCTCCAGGCTAGCCCTGGAAAAAAATTATACAGACAGACTCCATTTGGACAAATAAGCCAGATATGATGACACATGCCTGTGATCCCAACTATGTGTGAGGTCATAGGTGGAAGAAAACCTAAGACTCTACCTGAAAAACAAAGCAAAAAATGGGCTTGGAGCCTGGCACACATGATAGAGTACCCGCTTGTCTAGCAACTGCGGAGGCCCTGAGTTCCAACTCTTTTTTTGGTACTGCCAAAAAAAATGGCACTAGTTTTAAACACAGCAGTCTGTTACATGCATGATGTTTTGATTACTACCTCCTTTCCCTGTAGTGTGTCATCTCTAAATAATCAGAACCTGGGTCTCATAAATTCCCTTGTGATTCCTAAAAGCCTAACCTAAGTCTGACCTATCAGAGGTGTCCTACAAATTAAACTCATGGCTGAAGATTCAGATCATCAGAGAAAATTCACAGTGATACTTTAAGTGTAAAGTTAAATAACAAGCAGGGATTAAACTTTCGCTGGTTTAAATACGTAACCAAACTATAGGCCTAGAAAACTATGAGAGATATACAAAATGACATCGTAGGTCCCTTTATATCATGTGATTCACTAGATAACTGTCCAGGCATATGTGATAAAGTCTGGGGAGATCAGAACCCTAGATTCAAAATGTCTCAGATGAACCCATCTGTGTAAATTAGGGTTCTCCAGGGAAACAGATCCACTAGGATTTAGCTCAGACCATTATGGAGGCTGAGAAGTCTCATTTATGCCATCTACAAGCTGGAGAATCAGGAAAGCTAATGGCATAATTTAGTTTGAGGCTTAATTCAATTTGAACCAGGTTACAGGAGGAAGTGCTTACTAAAGGCTCTGATGTCCAAAGGCAGGAAAAGATGGATATTCTGGCTGAAGAAGAGAGAGAATGAATTTATTCTTCTTCCACATATTTGTTCTTTTTGGACTCTGAATGAATTGGAGGTTTCCTGTCCACATTGGTAAGAGTGGGCCTCTTTTATTCAGTCTCCTCATTCAAATGCTAATCTCTTCTGGAAATGCTTTACAGACATACCAGAAATAATGTTTTACCAGATTCCTAGTCATCTCTTAGCTCAGTCAACTGGGCACATTAAGTGAGCCATCACAGTATGCTTTTAGATCCCAAACAATTTATCCTATTGCTCCATTGAGAACACATATATGTCTCAAAATTTTGGGGGTTGGTGCATTGGGAATTATCCATCTGGGAGGGTTTCTTCTCAGAGAAACAGTCCTGAGAACTCTAGAAGGTCTTATGTGGCTACTCTATTCTTCTAGTTCTGGGTGCAGGTTAGACCAAGGAATCATCTACATTACAGATGGGAGTTAATAAAATCCTATTCATGACAGAGTAATGTAAGAGAATAAAGTGCAGAGGGAATTAAAACAACTGAATGTTTTCATTCAAATGGACCTCACAGATCACTTTAGGGCTACCCATCTATTTTATATATTATCTGTGATCTAAGAAAGAATAGGGACTAAGTTAAAAAAATCTTACTGTGTTGAGGTGTAACAATACCAAAACTATATCTCAAGCCCTGTACCCATTGATTATCATTTCTTCTACCCTATGATATATGATAGGAGAGGAGGAAAAGTAGAGACAGAAAGCCAAAGAGAGTCAGAGACAGAGAGTAAGAGAGCGGTCAGGAGAGAGAGAGAAAGGTCAATATACCAAAATTACATTGTAGGTGAAATAATTTTCTTTATAATTAGGTTAATGCATATATGTGAACTTTCTTACAACTTCAGTTAATTTATTTTTAAATTGCCAAATCATAATAATCACATTGAATCAGAATCTAGGTTTAAGAGCAATATAACATTTTAGTTTTATTCCTTAATTCTATGTAAAATTCTGTATGTCAGAGACTTAGTTAGAGAAACAATATTGGGACAAGCTTCCAATTTGCTCTATGCCCTTGATTAAGGGTATTCCAGGAGCCAATTTTCATTTTGATGAGCAACTCATGGGTACCATCAATTCTACGTATAACAAAAATTAGAAGAGTTAAGAAATTTTGACCCCTTAAATAGACTATGGAATAATGAAGAATTTTAACCCCAGTTGGTTAAAGGAGGTTAGCACCAATCTAGTAATGACATGAAACATTATTTGATGCTCTCATCAACTTAGAGCCACAGTTTATTAATGTGTGTTCTGGGAACCCCATAAATATATATACATATATATATGTATTGGTGCCCCCCCCACATATATGTGTGTGTATATGCATATATTTGTACAGTAGCTCATGAATGGATTGCTGGCTGATATCTTGTATTAATGTAGGTGATCTTAATATGATTTATAAATATCATAGAATTAACGACTCCTCATTCTTCTCACAGTTTTCATAGACTTACAGACTACATCATTATGTAGGTGTTATTCTCATGGAGATGAGCAAAGTATTAGTTTCAGCCTGTATTTTAACTTTCAATATCTATAGATTTGTATTCCTTTCCATGAGAAAATACTTTGGCCACGAATATTTGGTACTGCTCATCTTCCAATTCTCTTTTTAAAAATAGTTGCCTTTTTAATGTTTGCTATAGTTTGTATATGATTTTTCTCCTCTGATGCTCATGTTGAAATTTAACTCATCTTACGAGTTTTGGAGAGGAAAGATGCGGTAGGACCTTTAGTAGGTAATTAGGGTTCTGCTCTCATGAATAGATTAATCTATGCATGAGATTACTGGGTTAATGGCTAAGTGGGCTAACAGGTCAACTCAAGAATTGGACTTGCATAAAAACAAATTTGACTAGTTTCTTTTTCTTCAATTACTTCCTATCTCTCTCTCTTTATGTCTGTGACACCTCAGGACTCTGCTATCAACTAGGTATTGTTAAATGGAGTCCTTTTACCTTAGGCTGGACTATGAGCCAAATAAACCCTGTTGTAAAGTAAGTTATCCAGCCTGTGGTATTGCTCTATTAGCAGTGGAAAACAGACTAAGACACTGTATAACCCAATAGATCATAAAAATTAAGAGGGGAGGTACAATGTACATTTATTCACAACATATTGCAGTATGGAACAGAGTGCCCAAGATCTGATAAGTAGTCCATACATTTTATTAAAAGAATACTATTAAAATAAACATTTATGTATGATCTTCCTCATTTGTGTATGTTATAAAGGGATTTGTGTATGTTATGAAAGTAAATGGGGCTCGACCGGGGGAAAAATTTTAACTACAACTTTCTCACTTTCCTGTACTTCTAAACAGAAAAGTAATGGTCATTTTTTAACTGAAAGTCACTATTAAAGTAATTCAAGTAAATACAAATTGTAAGTAGCAAAGCAGAGGAACATGGAAGTATTTTTTAGGGAATTAGTACTGTCTGAGGTGCTGTCCTGGTCTGGATAAACTCCAAAAATCCCCATTTTATTCTCGAATGTTTCAGGATGTGATGCATGGATTCTTCTATTGTGACTTTTGAGAGGAGTGTTTTAGCATGTACCTGAAGCCTCTGTCAAAGCTTCTTTTGGAAGAGGCCCAAAGTATAATGTTTTGGTAACATTTAGGGGAAACAAACAAAAGAAACAAGTGAAACCACCATGTTCTTCTCTTGGTCACTTCTCTCAAATTCTTCATGTCAGAAGAAAAACCAGGTGCAATTGTATCCACCCTAAAGAAAACCATCTAAAACATCTAAAAATAAAAGCTACACCATTAATGGCAGTACATTGTCAGCACATACATTTCTTGATGCTTGATTCTTAGTATCCTTTATCTTTTGAGTGCTTAGTGTGTAGTATACTCTGCATTTATGTATTGTGCACATGAGCTCAAAATGTTTCCATGAGGTAGTGTTATAATTTTCATTTTATAGATGGTTGGTAAAGAAGGTGAATCATTAGTTCAGTTAGTAAATACTAGAGCTAGATTCAATTCAGGATTCTCATAGGACAAGTCCACAGCCATATATACTTGCTGACTTGCTGACTGCCAGAGTTCAGAAAATGTATAGCTGGAAAGGTGAGATTTTCTACTCCCATTTCCTTGATGAATCCTTCCTAGAGGCAGAAGTTTCTGGGTAGTAGGTAGTATGGAAATGTTATAGATGATGGTGTTTTAAGGAGTGATCATGCAAAATTTAAGGTAAAGAGCCTTGGATCCTTGTTAGGTGAACTACAAATCTAAATATATTTCCAATTGTTTTTAATGGTTTTATTGAGGTATAATTTATAAACCATAAGACTTACCCATAATGTATGACTTGAATTTTAAGAGATTTGTAGATAATGCAACCATTACCAAATATGGATGTTCAGAAGGCTATGGAGACCCTCCTTTCCACTTTGCCAGGATGGGGTGCTTCTCATGAGATTTTAATCTCTGCCTTTTAAACCAGTGAAAGAAAAATTTTTGTTTGTGTACATTTTCTTCTCCATTAAATTATGTTCATTTCTCTTCCGTCAGATAAAAGTTCTAAATCTATTCTTCACTTTCTGTACTTAAAATTTCAATATATTGCTTAGATGTATGTATAATGAAGGAAGAATGGGAAAGAATATAATTATATGTTTAGGAAAACAAGTTCCAGTGTTAGGAGAGATAATAGAGTCTTTTAACAATTCACAAAATTCTATAATTCAGCCTTCTTTCTGTAAAACTGGATGATTATGTACCTGTGCTATTATATGGGTATAAAAATAAGTCTTAAAAATCTTAGAATCATAGGTGTTTAAACTAGCAGGGGTCAATTTGGGGGCAGCTATAATAGTACTCCACAAAACATAAGGCAGCAGAATCTGAGAAAGGCTAAATTTATTCATTCACTTTTTCATCAACTTTGTTTCATCACTCAAATTTGTAAGTGACTTGAATATCCAAATTTCAGGATTAGTTGGTGAAAAGAAAAGAAATAGGAAAGCAAAAGTCTGCCTCTGACTTTGTCAACTGTTCTGGCTTTATCAACTAACTCACTGTGTTTATCCATTGAATATAGACAATTTCCCAGAAGACACATCACACAAGGTCACTGTGTGAGACAAAAACAAGAAGACCACTCTAAAATCATGTTTGATCACAGCCCCCAAAATAAGGATGACCAAGCCTGCCTCTCATGTCTTTACCAATTATAGATTTAACCTCACGCTCTTCTTGCCTCCTCAATAAAAATTATTAAGATATCCAGTCATAAATTGCTTTTGCTTTTCAGCACCCAACAGCAAAATCCAATACATTATACTCAATTCAGAGAAAAATCGTATTTCCCTCAACTTTTTAGAAAATCACCTAATACAACCCCAAATCCTAGGACAAGCCTCTCTGAATATCCTCTACTGAGACCCCTCACAGTTCCACATGGTTGCTGTCTCTCTTGTTGCAATGAACCAATAAAATAGGCTTTGTGTAACTGTTGATTTATTCCTGGTACTCTTTGGCTGGCAGACAAGTGCCTTATTGGTCAAAGTAAAACAGATATTGTCTCAGTTCTCATAAAGCTCTCACTCTGGTCAGAGACACAACTTTTAAGAAGATAATTTAGACAATTTTCAGACAATTAGACAAACACCAATGAAATAAGTGCTCTGATGTAAATAATTTGGCTGTGAGTTTGTGACACAGGGATTTGGAGCTTCACTGGGCAAGTGTTTCTTGAGCTTAGAGATTAAAATGATAAAGTTGGGGAAGGATGAGGAAGGCCATGGAAAGGACCTGAAACTAGAGAAAGGGTGATCCATTAGGTAAACTGAGGACCAGTAGGAATACAGGATGGGGGAGACAGGTTAGCAATGGTTTTAGACATCTGAGTACTAAAGATTTCAGTCCCTTTTTCCAAGAGCATTGAATGTTTTTGAAGAGGTAATGATGTTATAGCTGCAAAAATCCCCTTTGTTTCACTTACCAGAGCTTTCCAAGGAGCATTGGGAGATATGAGGAGGTGAGGATTGATGCCATTCCACACCTGCACAATTTTGAGGAGTGCTTCATTACTAGTGTCCCAAATAAATGTTGTTTTACCTCCAATGTCACAACACTTCTAAACTCATTCAAAAGTTTCTATAAGCACACATTCATTTTTCTATTTCTTCCTTCTCTTAACCTAGGCACAAAATAGTTCTTTTGGGAAACAATAGATAGTCACAGTCTCACACGATCAATGGTTTTTATGTTCAGTTGGGTTTTACCTGTGACTGCAACATCACCAAACTATTTTAGAGGTTTCCTTTTTACTTTGACTACATATATTTATTTCTCGTAAATTATAAAATTACATATCAAAATATATCTGGTTCCTGATGTAATGGTAAAAGTGCCTTGGACACAAAGCTGTGATAACCTACTCTAGAATATGGTATTTCCCACATACTAATTAATCCATATGAAGAAAACACTTGAAAGTCTCAGAGCTTCAACATACTGTAAAGTGGACATAATATGTCCATGGGATGTTTATGAGAAAGTGTCCTCAAAAGAATCATGTCCAAGACTGGAGGTGTGGTTCAAGTGGTAGAGTGCTGGCTTTGCAAACATGAAGCCCTAAGTTCAAATCCCAGTCCCACCAAAAAAAAAAAAGGAAAAAAAAAAAGAGTCATGTCCAGTGCCTTGCAAAAGAGAAAGACTGCAGTGAATGCATGGGCCCTAGTTGACCAAAGAAGGCAGGAGACTTTCCTCCCGAGAAGTAGTGGCAATATTAATACTAGAATCCCATTCAGGGCCCATTACCGGAGGCCCTGGGGATGGTTTATGCTTTCCATCACAGTATTACAATATTGCTTGTTATGTTTGGCAGTGTATTGTATCCATCTGTACCTTCAATTTATTTTGGTAAACAGTTTGCATGAGGAATAATATATTAAAGTAGACAGTATTGAATTTTTCTTTCAATTCCTCTAGGCACCATTTTATTATTAGCTTACTTATTTCTTTCCAGATCATCTTGTGAACAATGATGAAAGTGAAAACCATTCATCAAAAACAGATAATTCAGATACTTGAGGAGTGTGTATCATCTCAAAGCAAATGATTCATTTACTCTTTTGATTGTAAGCTTTATTTTATGTGAAAGTATTTTGCTTTGGGAATTGTGGCTTTTTTTTCTTGTGAAATGTTGATAACTTCACAATATTAATTGATCTGATCTGGTTCATTTCTGTAATTCTTTGGCTAGAAGAAGATAATGGTAAATGCCCCTTTACTAAAAATTATTAAACCAAATGTAATAATCACCAAGTGTAAGTAAACAATGAATTTTAACAGGCCTTCAGCATTTCTTAATATTTTAATTAATAAAATCTCTAACTACCAGTTAGAGAGTGATATTTTACTTACCCAAAATTCCTAGTGGTTTTGAATTAATGCAGTACCAGCCTGATTTGAATAATTTGTTCAAGGATTACTTAATTTTATTAGCATGCTGGTCAAATGGACACTTTTAGGGGGAAGGAATTCATTTCTAGTACCAAACTGGAAGAAGTTAGGACCTCTCTAACCTCAGCTATCAAATCTTGTGCTCTGTGTAGAGATTATCTTTAAGAAGAAATCTTATTCAAATTAAATGGAAAAGGGATTAGGGCAGTCCAGGCCTCTGTGTGCTGGTAAGAGCCACCTCTGATGCAATCAACTGCCTCATGACCATCACACTAGTGTTATCATGGCCGTCATTGTTTTTCAGCCAGGCCCACAACAACTCAGATGTCCCAGGTCATCCCTCATCCAAATTAGGCTTCCTGTGCAATGACACTCTTCCCTAGTACTCTCTTCTCCCTGCCTGTTTCATTTATCTGGATGGCACCTATCACCATTTATACACATTTTGCATATATATCTGTATGTATGCTAACCATGCTGAAATCCAAGTTTTGTGAAAGCAGTCCATTTTGTCTTTTCTTAGCTACTTCATCTCTCATACCTATAATGTTACATATTACGTAGGACATTTTCAATAGTTTTAAATGTGTGAAATAATAAAATATCTACAAATTAGATATATAATAAAATTGAAAATAAAAGTACAAACATTGTATGAATCATACTTTTTCTTGCTGGGACAAAAACAATTGATAGAGACACCTTAAAGGGAGAAATTACATATTTTGGATCATGATTTCAGAGATTTCAGTCCATAGTTGCTTAATTTAGTGACCTTGGGCAAAACAACATGAAGATTACAGAAGAGGTTCTTCAATGGAAAGGAAGTAGAGAGAGGAGGTTACATGAAGGGGCTAGGGAAAAGAATATCCCCCAAAAACATGCTTTCTAGTGACCTACTTTCTCCATCTAGGCCACTTCTTACTACTTTTCACCACATTCCAATAATGCCATTGTAATATGAATTCATCAAGGGATTAATCCGTTCATTACATCAGCACCCTCACAATCTCATTGCCTGTGAAAACCCTACCACAAAAGCACCCAGAATTGTGCTTTACTAATTTCCTAGGTGTTTCTTACTTAATTCAGCCAAGTTGATGATGAAGATTAATCATCATAAAAATGAATTTAAATGCAGATTATATACAGACATAGAAAGTATTAACAAATTGGGTAATAAATACTGAAAAAAATCTTTCAGATTTTGGGACATAGAAGTAACAGAATGGAAAATATAAAAAGTACATTGAGATATGAAGAATGAAGAGTCTAATATATGCCAGGATGCAGTGCATTGATATTTCAAAATAAGATAGGAATTATCATTCCTTGGTAAATCTGAAATCAACCGTTCTTTCTTTATGGGACATTTAATGGAAGAATCAGAATTTTAAGAGATAGCGATAAGTTAAATAGATTTTTCAACAAAATTCTTTTTAATTCTTTTATCTAAAATGGTATTAGTTATTGGTTATCAGTCATTTTTTAAAATTAGATTTCTTTTCCTTATTATTCCAAAATATAAATGTTCTAACTCCTTAGGCAAGAGTTAGCAACATTTTCTGTAAATATTTAAGGCATAGAGATAGTCTCTATCACATATTCTTCTTTGTTTTTCCTTAAAATTCTTTAAAAATGTCAAATCCATTCTTATCTTACAGTCCATACAAAAACAAGCCACATGGTAAATTGGGCAACACACTGCAATTTACTCTTCATTGTCTTGGGAGAGGAACTCAGCGAGATGGACTCATTGGTCTATGGTCAAGTCTATGGACAAGTGTGTCCCTGCTTTCTTGGGATGAGAAGAACTCAGCGAGATGGACTCATTGGTCTATGGTCAAGTCTATGGACAAGTGTGTCCCTGCTTTCTTGGGATGAGAGGATCTTCATTCATCAGTGAGAAATTAACATCCAATTGCACTTACTTCTCATTTAGAATACTGAGAAGTTTTGTATGTCTAAAGATTTTACATCAAAGGAAAAATGCAATTTCCCACTATATAAGATATAGACATTGAAGAATATCTCATCCAGAAGTTTCTGTTTTTAAATAAGCCCAGTATTTTTGCAAGGACATGTCTAATCTATTCAGTATCAGACTTTCAAATCAAAAGTGTATGGATTTCCTTTTCCATTTCTGATAAAGGAAGACTTGTCACAAATTCAAAGACTCCTCAGACTTTAAGAAAGGATTCTCCATTCTGGCACAAGTTCTCCTAGAAATCTGTTCACATGTTTCTTACAGCACTTAGCATTGCATTTTAATTATTTACAGAAATGTTTGTCTTTCAAAACAGAAAGTTTCCTAATGACATATACCCAGTCTTAATCATCTTTGTATTCTCAGGTCTAATGTTCATTATTTGTGTGTGTGTGTGTGTGTGTGTGTGTGTATGTGTGTGTGTGCATGCAGGCCTTAATAAAGTAGCTAATAAACATTACTCTCATAACATTAAAGAAAGCATAGAAGTGGAATAAAACAATAAGCGAGAGCAGGATTACATCTTTGTAAAATCCCTGTTTCCTTATATATATGGCTCAGATGTGTATTTAATGACTTTGGTAGATGTTTACTTGTGCTACATAATATACAGTAAGATCAGCAAACTTTCTGTAGTGAGTACTATGATAAATATTTTAGATCTTGTGGCAATGTAGCTTCTGTCACAACTATAGGATGAGTGTAACTATAGATGACATGTAAATGAATGGATAGGGCTATGTTCTAATGAAATTTATTTGCAAAGAGGAAACATGGCAAATTTGCCTTGTGGACAGGTCCAGGAAGAATGGGAGGAAGCATATTGACTTCTACTATGTGTTGTTCTATGTCATAGAAATTGTAGTCAGAATTCCAGAGTTCAGAAGCCTTTCCGCAGTGCTGTTCCAAAGGCCTGAACCTGGAGTCTTTGAACTGTTCCTTATACTGTATCCAGTTCTGTAACTCCCCAGCACTGTCAACAAACTAATAAACTCTGTCAAGTTTTTTATTATGATAAAGTCAAAGTGTGCCCACTTACCAGGAGGTAACTAGTAAGTGAGAGTTAATACATATTAATATTTAGTTGGGGGCTGTTGTACTAATTTGTTAAGCCACTGCCTCTACCTTTTTCCAACAATCAAGTTTCACATTCTTTTTTAATTCCAGAACAATATGAATGTGGTTGATGTGCTTACTGTATAAGAATGAATATAGTAATCTTAATCTGGCTGAGGCCACTATGGGAAGGGAACTAGGAAGTTGTGAAGAGGTCTGGCAGAGATGAACTAATTTGGATTGTAATATACATATGCATGGAAACAATACAAGGAGCCTCCCTGTGTAGCTACCTATACAGGGTGTAGGGTGGGGGGTAGTGGGGAGGTAAGGAGGAGGTGGCCCAAATAATGTATATACATGTAAATAAATGCAAAAATGAGAAAATTAAAAAAAAATTTTAAAAAGCAAGCCATGATTAGCACTTGAAGTTTTTTGCAATTTTTTAATATAGAATTAACTTTAAAAATACGGTGTTTGGACTTACCCATATCTAGATTCAGTTCCTGGTTGTGCTACTTATTATAAATTAGACTTTGAGGAAGTAATGTAACCTCTCTAAATATTAGTTTATCTATGAAAAAGGAACAATATTGATGCCTTGTGCAGTAGGTTTTGTGAATACCAAAGAGAGTCATTCTTAGAAAGCACTTAACATCATTCTGTCTTTACTGAAAACTCTGTAAATATCACCTGTTACTATTATGAAAATATATTATGAAAATACAAGATTAGCTATCCTTGGCATGTTCATTCTTTTGAGAATAAAACAGTTGAAATCAGGAAGACATTTTTCCCTTTTTTTTGGATGTGCTATTACACAAAATCAATTTCTCATTTAGGAAAATGTCAGTTCACAGTGAACGAATTAAAAATTTTTGATAATGTAGTTAAAAATTGGAGTAGAATTTAATTTCATTGTGCATGGGTGGAAAATATTGATAGGCCAAATTACTATGTCAAATATTGTTAGTGGTATTTAACCTCATTAAATAACCAATTATTATCTTTATTTCCAAGATTTATAAATATTTAATTATCCAGGAATTGATACTTGTTATCTAGTTCTTTATATTGATAGTAAAAAATCTGCTTTTGTTTTTCTTACCAAATGCTTTTATGTTTACAATATTTTTGATAAAGTGTTAATAGAATCATCTGAGGTATATAAATTTTTGTATATGGAAAAAAATGGATTATATTGAAATAAGTTTGCTTTTGTCCATCTTGATTTTGTTTCTAAACATTGAATAATAAGGACACTTGAGTATTTTCTGAGAAACAGACAAAATATCATGTAAGCTATAGCATCTCAGTGACCATTGAAAAGTTGATTTTTCTTCACTTTCAAAGCCCATTGCCTCCAGAAGATCAAAGAACATTTTGTTTGATCATTTCACTGTGTAATTCCCTTAAAATTATAATCCTTTGGATTTTATTTCTATTCTTTATTATATGCCACATCCAAGTGCAAATCTTTGAATACATATGTCTGATATATATATGTGTATACACACATACACATATGTATGTATATACATGTCTGTACTCAGTCTCCTAGGTATGCGTGTATATGTGTAATATATGTATATATGTATTTATATTTTATATATTTAAATTGCAACATTTTAGAGAAAGAAAAAAGAAAGTACAATTGTAACAAGAGTTACTTTTGGTGGGCTGGGAGTGGAGAAATCTATAAACACTCCATCCTATAATAATATTTATATTCTTACATCATAAAATTCTGCTTTATGTCATGGTGCTGTCCCTTCATCTCCTTTGGTGTCTTACACATAGTCATATTAGAAATGATGGAGGAATCTTACAAAAGTATTTATTATGTAAAAGCAGCATGATAAATGATTTGTCCTACTAAACCATTCATTGTTAACTGGTTTCTGCAGAAACAAATGGAACTTCAGATCTCTCATACTCCATGAACTTCCCCCAGAGTTCAAGGTTAAAATCCTCCCCAGAGGGTAGCACTCTGTATTTCTAACAATCCTTGTGTTGTAATTATAGATGTTCTCAGCATTCTATGGGGTTACTGCCTGATAACCCCTGCTAAGCTTAAAATATTAAGTTAGAAATACACTCAATACCTCTAACCTTTTCTGCATCATAACTTAGCATCATGGTATACTGTAGATGTTTCCAATTGTAAGAAAAATGATCTTTTCTATCAAGGTGTTTGTTACCCTCTTAGATTACTTAAAATTTCCTCAGTTAGCCATCTTAGGTGCTTGCATATTTAAAGGGTCCTTGCTTCTTCTTCCAGATTCCTGTACAACTCCATTGCCCTCCAAACTGCATGCTTTAACCCATCCCCCAAGCCTTTTAGCCAATCAGGAAAGACTGTGAACCTTTGACCTGGACAAATCTCAGGTGAGGGGCAGGTACAACTGCATCAGGGATATAAGGAGGAGCCACTGGCAGCCATTTTGTGCTTGCATGTTTGCTTAGCAGGAGTGAGCACAGGTTTGCACCCTCTTTATACAGAGAAAATTGCCTTGTCAAGATTTTCTGTCTTGTGTGTCTGTGTTCGGCACCAGAGGGTTATTAATTCCAACACCAACAGAATCACAGGACTGATTGGAAGACATGGCTGCTGCTGCCCACCATCACTAAGAGGATAGTATGGTTTTTTTCAAGTAAATATTGCTCTCATACCATTGTAAAGGCAAAAAATCATAAGTAGAACCTTATAAATCCAGGACTGTACTTTTCTATTCAGTTATTGTCTAAGAAATTTATTCTGTCTACTAGCTGTATATTCTCATGACACAAAATGGTCAGTTGGAAAGTAGACCATTCAGTGAAGCAGTTTATAAACATATACCTCTTGGTGTAGGGTATAATTAAGTATAGCCTAAAGTGGTCCGGTAAGTGCTATATTTTGTGGTATTTTTTCATGATTTTTGTTCAAGTGGATATTGGACCCACATCTGGTGGACTTTATTTTTTTTCCTGTGGTACTTGGGATGAAACCAGGGCCTTGTCATTGTGTTAACCAAGTCCTGTACCACTGAGCTACAAACTCCAGTACCAACAATTTGTGTAGGGAGATTTTGAATGACTAAACAGAATTAAATACTTCTACATTAAAAGATAATTCAGGTAATATTCATTTTAATATTTTCCAAATTCTGCATCTTAAATTATAAGATGTGCATTTTATTTGTTTGTTTTTCAATTATTAAATAATTACTTGCCTTTTTAAAGGTACCAGAACATTGATGGATTGGTTCCACAGTATTTCCTGCAAAGGAACTGATACATTTTTTATACACTTGATTTCTAAATTCCCATTTATATTTGCTGTTAATTTTTTCCAAAAACCCATTTTATGCTTTGTTATTTTTAAAGGTGCAAGAAAAATAGGGATTGAATATTTTTACTGGCCAGCCTCACATCCACTGCTTCTTAGGAATGGAAAATTTCTGCCCCAAATGCTGAGATAGCAGCTTTCCTTCTCTCATCTGTTGATCCTGAGCCAAAGGACTCTTCAAAATTTCTCTCACATGCTCTTAGCCTTCAGAATAATACCCTTAACTGTCATGTCTGCTTTTCTAAGTTTGGTATTAATGAAGAAATCAGAAATGATGGATGCTTCTTTCATTACATGATGAAATGTAGTTTATAATTTTATAAGTCACAGTCCTCTACAATTGGGGATCTTCCTCCAAGAAGTCATTGAAACAGTCATTAAACACGGATCCAGACTTACAGCCTTGGTTTCCATGATTGGACTGTTCCAAGTAGAGAGTACTTCCCCTTCTCATTTGAAAGGCTCAGCTATAAAATCAAGACCTTTACCACTTCCTCAGGCCTCTATGGTCCTTTTGATGGCAACCTCCTGTTCTACTTATTCTCTATCCAGTGAGTTTTACCACCTCAGGTTCTTCACGACCATTTTCACAAGTATTGCCATTTACACATGTTATCTGTAGTGTTATTACTTAACAACTTTCCTGAGTTCAATAAGTTTGAACTAAAGTTTGAACTCAAGTTGAAAAGAGTTGATGAAGGCAAGTTTTTTTGATATCACACCCTTAAGTACCTACTAATTGATAGTAAGGGAAGGGAAATATAAAAATTATCATAATGGAAGCAAGGTATTATGGTTTCCTTGTGCCAAGTTCTGGTTAATATCTTGGCATGCTTCTCATCAATTCTTTCAGTTAGAATTTGCTGGGAGGCCTATCACATTCCAGACACTGGGAATGAGGTGGAAGATAACACAGACAAGATCTATATGGTTGTGGAATTTATGGTCTATTGATAAAAACAAAATAGAAAATGAACAGACAAGGGAGTCCCAAATTCCCCAATCAGAAAGTAGCAAGTGCCTTGAAAACAGAAAGGGTGCAGGGATATGTAGTTGTCATTATTACTTGCTTCCTAAAGTTGAAAAAAGTAAAGACTATTTATGTTAAGTATAGAACCCGGTTTCCCCCAACAAGACTGAGCATGCACATGGACTTCACCATCACCAGAAGCAATGTCAACATTGTGGCTATCCTCTCTGCCCAAGTACATTTTATTTTTATCTTGTTTTCTGGAACAAACTGAAATTACTAAAAGGAGTAATTATAAGCTTTCCCATTCTTTTGCCCCCTCTCCCTCAACAAACTCACTCCTCTGTTTTGTTTATTTTCTAGTAAACCAAGTGCTGTAGACTAAATATTTGTGTCCCTTCCCCCAGATTGTATTTTGAAGTTCTCACTCCCAATGTTATGTTTTTGGGAGATGGAGCCTTTGGGATGTGCTTGGGTCATGAGCTGCAATCCTTGTGAGTTCTTCACAAGGATTTTTCAGGTTCCCTTATGAAAGATGACACTGAGTACTCCCTTGCCTTTCTACCACATGAAGACACACCAGGAAATGAGCTGTCTGAAATTCTGAAGAGCTCTCACCAGAACCCAGCCATGTCATCACTCTGATTTCAGATGCCCAGTCTTCAGAACTGAGAGGAATAGCTTTGCATCATTTATAAACTACGAAGTCTATGGTGTTCTGGTATAGCAGATTGAATTAAGACATCAATAGAAAACAGAAATCTTCATAAAATGGTGCATTCCAAAATAGATATTTTTGTAGAACATGCTAGCTTATAAAATAAACATACATTTCAGTTGAGTGAAAGCAAGAGGTAGGCATTTAAACTATAAATTATGAAGGTTGTGTTATTATTGAATGGCATCCTTTAAATTTCTGTTGTCAATAACGGGCAAATTATGGCTATTCTGAGTGTTGTAAAAGTTGATATCCTGCAAAGCAGTTATCCTACCATTTAAAAAGCAGAAGATTTATACGACCTGAAGAGAAACCAGAGTGTTATCCTACCCTTTAAAGACATAGACATGGTTAGAGTTTTTTTTTTTTTAAAGTTATCTTCATTGATTAAACTGGAGTATACTGAAGCATCATTTGAATAGCAAAGGTGCTTTATGAGGGAAACCTGGATGTTTTAGATTTGAGAATGGTGCCCTCTTCTGGTGATTACAGGTACTTTTTCCTCATGTTTTCTGTTTCATATTCAAATAGAAATAATAATTTCAAAATTTGTTCTGGCACTGTAATATTTTAAAATTTTTTTTCAGGTTTAGCAGTGGGACATAAGTGACAACCGTGTTAAGTTTTAGTGAGTCAGCTAAATTTCACTAAAACCTCCCAATTCCTCTCTTTCTCTGGTGAATATGAAATTTGAATGTACTCCATAAAGTGCACTAAAAGAAGAAAAAGTGTATGTATAGTGGCTTATTTTTTAATTGGTTGCTCATAAGTATTTCCAGCATTGGTAAAATATGTTTATAATCTGTAATTTTGAAAATGTCCTAAGGGTTCCACGCATTTATCAGGAAATAGCTGATCAATGATCTGATGTTATTTCCTATGAAAATGAGCAGGGCCCTTAGTTTGAATCACTTTCATTTTTCATTCCAGCCTCTCATCCTGTCTTCCCATGGGTTAAATTTAATTCAGACACAGGAGCTATGTGGTTTCTTCCCAGGCTCCTTTTCCACATGATGGCTTTGCCTGGAGCCCTTTCCATTAAACGACAAGCTGAGGCAACTTTTCATAGCAGTTTCATAACCAAAATATCATTTCCATGCTTTTCCTAGGGTCAAATGGCTATCGAGGCCAAATATGAGAAAAAACCAAATTTGAGTTCTGGGCTCCCATTGAAACCAACTTACTATAAACTGAATACGAACTAAACCCAGTGTTCATTTTCACAACAAATTGCTGAAAAGCCAACAATTGGGTAGATTGCCTTAGAAATCACTTATTTAGGATGAGTAACATGAAGCTTCCATAAAATGACTCTGTCTCATCCTTGATTTTTTTTAAGTACGCACCAATAAAGTGTCTTATTTTTCGAATACAGACAGTGATCTATACATCCAGAAATTAAAACTTTTACAATATATTTTTAATTGAATTTTTAAAAATGCTGTAGGCTATCGTTTTTAAATCATGAGGAAACAAACTATGAAAGATAATCAAGTTCTTAACACGCACAGCAAAGGCATTGCATGGTCTTAAGCATTGTGTTTGTGAGTCATTTAGTTATGATACAGACACTTAGATTTTTAAAAGAAGTATTTTCTCTGAAACCAGCTGATGAAATGGTGACCATTTAGCCCACTGGCATTAGAATGCGTGTGCAGCTGCTGCCATCTAGTGGCTACTGCTCGGGAGGCAAGTACGAAACGAAGGTTTCCATTGTGTAACCAGGGGAGAAATATTGTCAACTGAGAAGAAATATTGTCACTATAATTCACTCAATTTTTAAGCCAAAGTTTAGAGGTAAAATTATTTTCAAAGTAAGCTAAAATTGATAAAAGCCAAGTAGATCTATTAACATTTCTGAGGAGGTGTACAGTTTGTGAGTTTATTACTTGTTTCTAACTTGTGTCACTTTCCTGTGACGCCTTCACTGATTCCTTCCAGCACAGTTAATCATTTCAGTTCTCAACTGGCAGTTTGTGATCCCTGTCTGGGGTTCATATGAAACCCTGAGGGCGTAGGAGTAACTTTGGAACCAGACTGGTCAGGGCTGTTAACACCGTACTAACTTTGTGGCTGGAGGCAAAGCGTGCACTCCTCTTGAACCTCAGATAAGACCACTTTTTTAATGACAATGACTTGACCATCTCCACTTTACTAAGTTGCTGAGAATACGGCAGAGGCTCCTGAAAGTCTTCGAAGGGGCTTAGTGTGTGGCAACTATTTTTGTAGTTATTATCTTTAAATGCTTATAGAAAAAGCACTGTTGTAGGGCTGTGAATTCCATAAACTGTGTCAGCCCACTTTAAATCACAGCTATCTGGTGATAAAGAAAATATTAAATGTGTGCATCTTGCTCCGTATTCCAAGCCAGGCTGTACTAGTAAACAGAGGATGAGACTTCTTTGTATTCTTCATAACCCACTGCTCAGAGCTTAGAATAATTCATTAGCATATTAATGAGGAATCTTTGATTGATGTGCTGAAATTTCTTCACTATTTACTTTGCCATTCATCTAAGTATTAATATATTCTTAAAGTTATTGATCCTAGCTTTTTTATTCTTCATTTTCTATAAATTGCATCTTCTTTTGTATATTGTTGATTGCTAATTCAACCTTAGTAACATTACTCTTTAATTGATATGAAATTTATTTGTAGAAATTATATGACATTCTTTAAACTTTAACTCTCAAATTTTGAAAACGTCCAGTGTAGTTTATTTGCAACAGGATGAATGTCTCCTGGTTGAAATAGAATTCGTAATGCCTTTTATTGACTCCTGAGAATTACTTTTAATTTTCTTTTAGGAAATCTATCAAGTGGCCTGTCTTCAAATTCATGAACTTTTTTTCTTCTTGTTCAGTCACTGTCTTGTCTGGAGCAAAGGACAGATGATCTGAAAGAAGTTTCCCATGGCACGGTGGAAACTTCTTTAGAGTGTTTAGTTAGCTCTAAAACAAAGTATAAAAATGTGTAGGTTAGAGAGTTGCATAGGAGTTCGTGGCCCAGTTCAGGGGACTGTCAGCAGCAGCATCTCTTCGTCTTGACAGTCAGCATTCAGTGCTCGAAAGCTGTGATATTGTTCCACAGGGATGTTGTGTCATTACTCATCCATTCTCTGACATTTGAAAAGACATATCTTTCAGAGCTACCCCCTGCTTCTCGGGTTTACATCTAGTTATTTGCAGATTCTGTGGGTGATGGATGCTATAAACTCTGAACGTTCTGCCTTTGATTATTTTGAGTTGCATTTCTTCTGTGAATGATTTGGAATATCAGACACTGCAAAGATACGGAATCCAAGTGGTTTGAGTTTCTGACACCTAAGAATAAAATGACACTAAAGCAGAGCTTTTTGGTACCCAGTTTGCTCTCTTAAAGAATGGGAGATTCCAAGTCTTGACAATAGTGTGGAAAGGGTTGTTAGTAATTAGGATTGCACGTGGTGGGACCAGTTTTATAGGTTCAAATTCCAGCACTGCAATTCTTCAGCTAGTAGATGTTTGATCTCTCCACACCTCATATCATGGAAATGCTAAAAATATTTAGATTCTAAAGTTCTTATGCCTTCAGAATAGAACATGACATTAGTAGCCATTCAAGAAATGTTCTTAGAGTCAGGTACATTATTAGCATTAGCACTGGTAGTTGTGTTCATATATATATTATTAGTGATCACCACAGGCTTCCTTCCTCCTTTAGAGTTTTGTGGCCATGATTGATTTGGCCCACACTGAATGCCCAATAGGTGGTTTCCTCCTCCACCAATCCCTGCTGCATAAGGAGTCTGCCTCTAAACTTTCCCTTACCCAAGGGAAAGGAGGGAATACTGAGGCAGAGGACAAGAAAAACCCTTGAGATTTCCTAGAAAACTTGAAAGGATGACAACACATGAGTTAGACGTTTTGTCATGGAAGGCTAGAATTCCAGCTATAAAAATATTGCTTCTTTGTGTTTGGTGATAAGTCCTAGTTATGAGGTGCTTACACTATGTTGAGCACATGCTATGTGATTTATGGCATTGTCTTATTTACTGGAAATAACATCCATATGGAGGGACCGTTCTTACTCCTGTGTTAGGTAATTTGCCCAAATTTACATGATAATAAGACCTGGGTTCTAGGCTCAACAAAGTGACTTTTTAGGGCAGCAGCCAAACAACTTACATGTAACAAATCCAGGTTTGGGTGTCTGCATTTGTAAGAGAGTGGTCCTACTTGTTTTATCCCCTTTAGAAGTCTTCTGTAAGAAATAAAATGCTTTCAAAAGCTTTGCAAATATGGAAAATACTATAAAATACCACTTGTAATCATTGTCAGTGTTCAAGCCAATGTAATAATAAGAATAAATGCTATATAATAAAGAGATTAATCACTTTTCCTACAAAATATTAATGAAGAATCAACAAACAAGTACATAAATAAATAAATGCATAAATAAGGTCCCCTTCTATGTTTTACGTTTGGATCCAGGCAAAGACTATACAACTAATGTGACCCTCTTGAAATTAATGGAGAATAATTTTACTAATAGATGAGATGCATTAAAATGAATGCATAAGTTTATAAGCATTACAAGCATTTAAAAACGATCAGGGGTGCAAACATTTTTGTAGAGAAAGTTATCAGTTTTAGTTCTCTGTATTTTTCTTTCTAATGCCAACCAAGGATTTTGCTGGTTCCTGTCAATCTTTGCTCAGATTGAATCCTCTGGGGGCACTTAAGGCTGAATCTGATAACAGCTGGTGCAGTTTCTGCTCTGAACTGAGTAGTGTGCGTGGCAGTTAATTTGTAAAGTTAAAAAAGGATAAAAGAAAGAGACAATGATGAATTGAAGTTATTTCTAGATTCCTAAACCTATGCTCTATTCTGCTTTTGGCCTGAGCAATGTAAGTTCCCTGGACAAATGGAGAAATATGTATGGAAGTATAGGAAATTATCTAATGTCTATTGTGATCCAATGTCTGTTGTTAGGTCTGTTATGTGGGTTGGTGTGTGGCTGAAGCAAAGGTCCTGAGTATCTTATTCCTAATCAAGCCAATGCTGCCAGGGCCTTTGGGTGCAATGTATCCCAGGTACTTATGGGGTATATTACTCAAATGTCAAAGCAAGGCTTCAGTTCCCTTGTACTTATCTTATGCTTAGAATATTTCTGCTCTCAGTCCACTATGTCCTAATCACCTCTCATCCATTCATTGATTCTCTAAGGGTTTACTAAACCTTGCAAACATTTGTTGGTTGAGAGCAGCACAAAGATAGAATATGGCATGTCCTTTAGTCCTGAGGAGAGCAGGAGGAAGGAATAAAAGAAAAAAGGAAGAAACAGAGACAGGCTTTATTGAACACATGCAAGGGATCGGATGGCGCCTTGAATTGCTCAATGCATGAACTTCTTTTACCCTATGAGAACTTATGATGTAGATGCCATAATCTTGCTCAGATGTAGAAGTTAGAACAATTAAGCTTAAGTTTAAGAGTTATGGAGTCACTTGATTATGTTCTAGCATTTTTGATATCCCACCTCCCAGCACACTATCCTAACCTTCCAGAAAAATGTAGTTTGGGAACTTTTGGTTACAAGTCATAGAAATCCAACTCCAAAAGATTAGATGATAATGTTCATAATGGCATTATTGTCTCTTATAACAAGAAATTCCAGGGGTTCAACTGACCTCAGGGACTCTAGCTTCTTTTCACTCAACCTCTCCACTTTGCTTTTTGGGTTGACCTCATTGTCTCTTTTTGTGGATGGGCTCTTCCATGGAAGAGTAATGTGACTACAGGAATCACGAGGCTTATATCCTCTCAATTTTGCAAGCTGACAAGTTAATGGGAGCCCCAGAAAAATGTGGTATTTCTCTTTAGAGGAAGAATTTATATAGCCTCCTTTTGAACTCAGTCAGTACATATGACTCACTTTGCCCAAAGACATAACACGTGTAGAATAAATATAATTGGTCATTTCTTCCCTGGCAAGGCAGGGATGAGGAAAGCTTGTGTCTGAAGAAATATCTTCCCTTATTGCCTTTGAGTGACCTTATTGAACAGACTATGTTGACTTATGATGGGAGTGTCCTATGAAGGAAAACTATTGTTATTGCTATTGAAAGCTTCTTAAATTTGCTGGTTGGTATAACCACAGCATAACCTATTCTACCCTAGTTAGTATAGGATATGGGCAATCTGGCTCAGGTAGTATGTCCATCTATTCTTTGCCTTATCTATGGCCTAATATGTGGGTAAGCAAGTTAAGACAGGATATCAGCCCTTTTATATTTGTGGTTATGGGAATGATATCTGGTTCCTTCACCAGAATATTAGCTTTAAGAGGACAGGTATGCAACTATATGCCCAGTGCTTAGCACAGTTCCTAGCAGAGAATCAATATCCAATATTGAAACACATAAGGAAATAATGAACAATTAATGGTAGAAGGGAAATGTAGATATTTCTTTTTTAGATTTTAAAGTACATGATCTTCCCATTATGGTTTCAGCTGTATATGAAGTAATATAATGAGAAGGCAAGAGGAAAATCAACAAATTCAGAGCCAAATAGTTTTGGAGTCAAATCTTGAGTTTATTGTGTGCTAGGAACATGAGCAAAGTAAGCATTTACAGCTTCAGTTTTTCATCTCTACAATTAAGGAAATGATACCTTCACAAGGATTATTGTGAGAAATAAAAGATAAAGAAAATCTAGAACCATTGGTATGAATACATAGCATATTTAGTTCTGCTTGTAGGCATAAATGACAAAGGGCATAACTAATGGCAGATATCAACCTTCCTAAAGGAAAAGGTGTTTCAGTTAGAATTTGTTTGCAACTGGAATAGCACTGATAGAGAGTATAGTCCAGGAAGAACTAATTTGTACATATATAGGTTTCATCAAAGCTGGGCATGGTGCCACATATCTATAATCCCAGCTATTCAGAAACTCAGAAGAAGGAGAGTCACAAGGGCAAGACACACATGGGCAAAGTTACTGAGACCCCCATCTCAAAGACAAAATAAAAATGAAAGTGCTGGGTGAGTAGCTCAAGTAGTAGAGCACTTGCCTAGCAAGCCACTGGGCTAGTGCTGCAAAATAATACATAAATAAATATAAAAATTGTCAGTAATAAGCATTTTTTGGTTGTGGTGGTATTTCTTCATGTGAGCTCTTAAGATAGGTTTAGGGTAGTGCACAATGAGGCCAGGGTGTTCTGTAGCAAACAACAAAATGTCCACATGAAAGCAAATATATATCTCTGTATATATATATGTCATTGCCTTTTTAATTTGCTTTCACTTTGCAGATAGGGCTTCCCAAGTTCCAGCTTTAAATGTGGAATTAACATATGACACATAGATTCAAATCCTAAGCATATACATTCAAGAGCAATGAAAATATATGTCCATATAAAAACTTGAGCTTAAATAATTATGACAGCATTATTTATAATATCTTAATAACACAAATGTCCATCACCTGATAAAAGTATAAAGCAGAGTAATTTTTTCATACTCTGCAAAATTATTTGACAATTAACAGGAATAATATGTTGATTCATGTTACAGAATGGATAAAACTTATGGTAAGTAAAAGAAGCCAGAGAGAAAAATGTGACTTATTGTATAACTCCAGACAAGAGATCTGGAATAGGCAAATTAGCAGAGATAGAAAGTGGATTAGTGGTTGTGTGGAGCTGGGAAGTGAGGATTGGAGATAGTATCTTCTGGGAATGTTTTTAGATTAACAAAAATGGTCTAAAATTGAATGCACAGACTTCTAAATATACTAACATCCGTTGAACTAGACACTTCAAATGGGTGAATGTGCTTTATTTCACTAAAGTTGTTCCAAAAAGTATCTCTGGTAATGGTGTTTGACCATTTGTGGATTTGTTTTAAGGCTCTCTTAGTGACTCTAATATATAGCAAGAGTTGACAACTACTAGTCTAGTTGAAGCAAACTAGCCCATCTTCGCTGCCCTGCATAAATTTAAACAACCTATTTTCTGGGAGAGATAGGTGGGGTGAGACACTCAGTAATACATCCTTGTAGCTGAAGAGCAATTTCATTTCTGCTTTATATCAGCTAACTTACCTTAAAAGTCTATTTGGATGCAAGAAATGACACTTGGTTATGCATGGTTTGGAAATATTGGATTAATGTCCATTCAACACTGAATTGAAGATAGTATGATTAAATTTATTCTGGCAAAGAGTTAGAAAGAACCCATTTAGGATGATGTGATCATGATAAAGCAAATGGAAATGCTAGGCAGAGGAGCCAGGCATTCTATTCCTTGATGGTAAATTCTACATTTCTATTTGACATAGTAGAATTTTCATTATATTGTTTCAAATGAAAATATATCATCGGGGATAACATGTTTGGCTCTATAGTTACACTCTTGAAGTTTTTGGCTTGTCATATAATTTTTAGACCCAGAATATGTCATTATAATTAGTTTCAATAATTCATCTTTGTGCAACTGTTTTTTGTCTTTGGCAAGATGACATTTTAACAAGAAATTAAACAAAATCATTGATTTCCATAACTTCTTTAATAATCTTCTGTTTTTTTCTTAAACTGTAAACTTTAAAATATTCCCTCTAGGTTTTAGAATGTCTTTCTCATTCCCTAAAGTTTTTGTTTTCTCATTTTAAAGACTTTTAAGTTGCTGCTCCATATACAATAGCATGGGTACAGAATTTCTTGGGGTTATAGTACGTTTGTGCTTTATATGTCTAAATAGAGCTCTGATGAAACATATTTCTACAGAGTTTTCTATAAAATCAAACAGCCCCTTCTTCCAATTCTTTCAATTATATTTTTTTCCTTTGATGACACAATATATGTTTAGGTCTGTTGTAAATGTTTTTTCTGGGATTTCCCTTTGCCATTTTCTTGTGTTTGATTAGTTATTTCTGATGTATAATTCCTCTCTCCCTCTTTTTAAGGTCTTTGTTTAACTACTTATTTTGAATTAATTATAAATCAATAAGAAGTGGCAAATATAATACTGAGAGGACCTGTATACTCTTCTCTGAGTTTCCCCACGTTACATCTTATGATTTGCTATTGTGTACATATGTGGTTCCATATCATTTTATCCCATTTGTACATCTGTTTAACCACTACAATTGAGATACTTAACTATTCCTTCTCAACAATAATCTTCATAGTATTGCCTGTTTATATATACAGTAATTCCCCTTTCTTTCATCAACCATGACAGCCAGTAATCTGTTGTCTAAAAATTTGTCATTCTAAGAATTTGACATAAATGAAATCACATTGTGTTTAAGATTTGCTTTTTTCAATCAGCGTTATGGTCTTGGAATCTACCTCAGTTGTTCCTTGTATCAATAGCATGTTCTTTTTCTTGTGAATGCTACTCTGTATCTAGGGATATACTATAGTTTAACAATTCACCTATTGAAAGACATTGTGGTTGCTTTCAAGATTTTTTAGCTATTGCAAATAAACTACTGTGTTCAGATTTGTGCAGGTTTTGATAATATAGTTTATCAGTTGAAATACAGAATCCTTACCCTCCCTTAAGCCCCTTTACTTTCCACTACTTAAATACCCCCTACAATTGTCTTAAATACTTCTTACATGTTACAGTGCATGCTTCAGTCAGCATACATAACCTAAAAACTCAGGAGGAAAAGTCTATTTCGTTTGTTCTTATTTTTACTCGTTCAGGTTTCTTTGGTCTTTCCAGATGTTGTCAGATTACTTTATTTACCATTTCTTTTATGTTATTAGAAACATAACTTCCTTCAGACATTACTTTAGTCTAGGCCTTTAGAAGTTCTTAATATATGTTGAAATCCTAATACCCAGTATCTTAGAATAAATTTAGAAATAGGGTCAATAGTCTAGTTAAAATGGAATTATTGTGGAGAAGATTGTGCCTTTAATCCAGTATAGCCTGTGTCCTTGTGAGAAAAGACAAACCTCAAACACAGAGCAAAAGGACCATATGAAGATAAAATCAGAGTTGCCACAAGCCAAGGAATGGTCTGGGGTTATCAGAAGCTAGAAGAAACAAGGAAGGAAGGTCCCCTAGAGGACTCACTTTTATTTCAGACTTCAAATCCCCATCATTGTGTGAGAATGAATTTGGATCATTTTAACCCAACAGTGTGTGGAAATTTGTTATAGGAGCCCTAGAAAATTGATACAGGGTGATATGTTTCTGAGAAGAGCATCTTACTGTTTTATATCTGCAAGTTATCAGTTTAGCTGAACCTTTTGTGAATTGAGGCTTGTGTGGTGTGTGGTGGAGAGGCCTGGGAAGTCTCAAATGTAGTGTGATAATTTCCTGTGAACCCCTTTTATATTTAGCATGATGCCTTTACCCCACATCAGTGTACTTTCTGGTTGTCCTGAGACCCTGAATTTACTTTGAAAAAACAGCTCACCAGTCTTTGGCAGATGAGTGCAATGGAGATGGTGAGTTGCCCAGCTGTCAGGAGTAGGAGTAGACTCTTGGAAGGGCGGGGTTCTCTTTGAGTGTACACTGGACGTTTCAGTGTAAAATCTGTTTATTTATATCTCATTTCTCCACCACTTCCAGATGGCATGAGACATTATTAAATTAAACACTTTGAAAATTTGGAGAGTAAATTCTATTCATTCCCAGTTTTGTACTGCCTGCACAGGATTCCATTTTTTCATGTGGCAAAAATCAGTTTCCACAAATCCTCATACTTTCCTACTTCCAGAGTTTTATTCCCCTCTCTTATTTTGTCATTCTCTATTCATAATATTATGAAATTTCTGCACTTTCATTTTAGTGAGGGTTTTAGGGGGAATGGATGTATTTGCTCTGCAGTCTTTAACTAGACCTCAGAATTGTTTTCAAGTATTTACTAAACATTGGATTTACTACTGCAATCACTGCCTTGCAGCAATAGTGATGTGCCATTTCTTGCAGACCTCACTTTTCAATGACCCTGTTCAGTTTTTGATATTCTTCTTTTCCCCATCTTTATTAAGGTATAGTGGATAAACATTGTATATATTTAGAGTAGACAGTGTGGTATGAATAAATTGTGAAATGATCAAATCAAGCTGATTAACATATCTGTAAACTTATGTACTTACCATTTTTTGGTGAAGAGACATTTCAGTTCTGGTTCCTTTGCAATTTTGAAGTATATATTATGTTATCATTAGCTGTAATCATCATATTGTTATTTGTAACTTCAGGCTTTATAGTCACTATCCCAGAAAAATTTGTGTTCACTAATATTTTTATTCTTTTCAAATGCTAATTTAATCTTTGCCCTTGTTTGCCTTGTGTTGTGACTGTATGCATATGGCACCACTGCAAATTTATCCTGTCCTTAGAATTACCATAAATGTAGCTACAAAACCAGAATACATATGTACAAACAAATACTGTCTTAGAGGAACACGTTTTGTTTTTCATCATGATGAAAAACCTTTTTTGTAGAAAAATTGATTGAATAGAAAATAGTAAGAATCAAGAAGGAACTGTATAAACATAATGTGTTGTAGAGACACACATATACCATAGGACACTCCTGTAAAGTGGGTGCTGTAAGTCCCACGCCTTCCCCATTCTATAGAGAGAGCTGCAGAGTTACCCATAGGTTGCATAGTAGTAATTGAGTTGGCATTTGCATACAGGTACCTGCAAAAGAATAACAGGAACCAGAGCTTAATATATTCAGTTGGTACCATAGAATATACTATTATTACTATTTTTGTCATTGATTAGAATATATTTGGATAATATTAACTCCTCCAAGAATCTTATTTTTACATTATGCCTTAACTTTTACCAAAGGAGCTATGTGAAATGTATTTCTCTGTTAGTTCTAAAAATTACTGTTTGTACTATTTTATTTTGTACCATACAGAGTCTTTTTGTCAAGCCACACAAGAAAATGAGTTTTTTAGAAAAACAAGCCAGCTTAAAAGAAGGCATATAAGTATATTTAGCTTTGAGGGATGACTGTAGGAGCTTTCTTTTTTATTCTAAAAGTTATGAAAGTTGTGTATTTTTTCCTGTCTTGAAATTGGTCTTGAAGGGAAAATAGGCAGTTTTACTTGGTAAAGCTAGAGAAGTTGTCCTTTGTCTTTGAAGGACCATACCTGATCTTAATTAATGATGCATAATAATCAAACTGCTATTTAAATCTCTGGGTGAGAGTTTATAATCTAAAATTATAGAATTTATAGGCAAATACCACCCTGGTTTGGGCATTTAAAGTAAAATTTCAACTTTCTTTAATAGTAATATGAAAGAGAAAAAATCAAAAAAGGTACAAATTGTTATATAATACCATTTAAGAAGTAAAGAAATGTTAAAAATTATAAGCAAGGACATTCCTATGTTTGTTGTGGAGTCACTAAAGATAGCTGAGTGGCAGAGTGTGTGTTTCCTTTTCTATAAATTAACAGTTGTTTGCTGTGAGAGTTCACAATAAAAACCTTATCACACGTAAGATTGTGTGCCTATGCACAAGTAAGTACGCAGCAGTGACAGATATCTCAGTCCCATTTTATGGTGTGTGGTCTTACTTATCCCCTATTGTGTCTTACTCTAGGACATAGTTTATTCATTAAGTCACATGACATCTAGTGTAAAGTTTCCTATTTTTAACTCTGTGTGCCTAAATGATATAATATGAAGTCATTTCACTGATCATGTGTATTATTACAATGATTATTGATGACTGGCATTGAACTGCATAAAATATTATCCAAGTGTGTCTGAAAAAATATAAATTCATTGAAATTAGAGGCACAAACATCTTTGAACTCATTAATTGAATTGACTCATTTTATATACAATGCCCTCAAAATATTTGAATAATTCAAAGAGCAAGGGGTAATCTCTAGTGACAGGTAGAAAATGTGAAGGACAATACGATCTACTTGACTAAATCAAAACAAAAAAATCTCTGCTGTTAAAAAATATCACATACAAATGAAATGATTCATGGCAGGTGATAATATTTAGAAGGTGGATGCAAGGTATAAATGACATTTTTTATTAGGATGCAAACATTAAAACAGAAAACCTGGCAAAGGAACACAAGACATTTAAGAAAGGCAGGAACAAAAACAGTCAGGTGATCTATGAAAAGAAATGTTCACATCTTGTAAAGAAATGTAAATAACAAGAGCACCCCATTTTCCTCATGACACTATTGGAGCAGTTTTAAAGACATATAAAATAAAGGTGTTGGTGAGAAGGGGAGAAGTTGGCACTCCTGTTGTAGGAGTGCAGTTGGAGGAACCTTGTGGAGGTGAGTTTGGCCACTGAAGGGTTTTGCATATCAAAAGCCTTTCCATTTTGACATTCTTTGAATAAGGAGTACTTTTTTGATATAATAGAATTTTGTTTTTAAATTTACTTTTGACTTATCATACATTAATGATACAAGAGGATTTCATTTCGATAATTCCATACATGAATAGAGTATACCTTGAGTAAATTCATTCCCTCCATTACATTTCCATCCTCCCTCTTCCTTTCTATGAGGCACTGGGGTTTGAACTCAGGGCCTCACACTTGCTAGGCAGGTGCATTTACTGCTTGAGCCACTCCACCAGTCCTTTGTTGTGATGAATGTTTTCAAGATAGGGACTCGCAAACTATTTGGTGGGTCTGTTTTCAAACTGTGATCCTCCTGATCTCTGCCTCCTGAGTAGCTAGGATTATAGGTGTGAGCTACAGGCACCTTTCTTTTTCAGTGTTTGGTGAATTTCATTAGGTTGTCTGTCTTCATATACATATACACAGAGAACTTTCATCTTCTTCACTCCTCTATTTCAAGAAATCTTTCATATAACAAAATCAGAGCTGAATCCAAAGTTTTAAAACCAGAATATTGTTATACCAAAAGTAGAAAAGAAAATTGAAAATAACCTCAAATATTTTTAAAAAATGATATGTGATGAAGTATAATGTATCCACTAAAAGGAGATTAAATGCCATACATTTTGGCAATATGTTTTAAGTGGAGAAATGCCAGATGACAAGCTAGTATGTTTTTGAAAGCTGTATAGCAGAGATTATCTCTGGAAGGTGAGAATGAAGAAATTATTATTTCTTTATTTGTGTTCCTTGTCTATTATAATGAATATATATATTTAATTTTTATGAGAACTAGTTTCTTAGAAATTTCAAACACATAGCACACTTTCCTAAAAGCTGGAAATATCTAAGAGTATGAAATAAATCAAGCAAAAGAATGGATGTGTACAGATTTCTCATTTATTAAAGTAAATGTTGGCACTGTCCAGCAGGTGGCAATAGTGAACAAGATGACATAGTATCCTGAGTATACAGAATTGTAACCACACCACCAGGGCGATACTCTATTTTATATTTGTTCATATACTTAAATCACAATTTATGTTTAGATATGAATGTGCTTCTGATCTCAAGTCAAATTCCATTGTGGGAATTTCTAGATCTGCTTGGAAGGAAAGAAGAATCTGTATTTTTCAAGCTTATAGGTTTAGCATATTATTATTAGTTATCAATACAGAATCAATTATTTGTGTACTAAAATTCATGGCAAGTCCAAAAACTTAGGTTTTAAAAAATCTCTACGATGCCTTATGGTCAGCCCAATTATTTTACTTGCATATTCTTTTTAATCACAAATCATAAATTTAGAAACTCTTTAAAAAACTTAAAAAAAACCTTCTGGCTTTTAGAACAACAAACTCAGAGACACAGATTTTTTTTTAAAGAATTATTATTTTAAACTCATTTGTAATGTCAACTAATGACTATGAGCTTGTGGGTGGGTGAAATTCACTGCTGGTGTAACTTAGATTGAAATCCTTGCCTCTCATTTTCCTTTTCAGGAGTGATGTGTACAATGAGAGCAAATTCTTAGAAGTTTTGTCTTCTTAAATGATCAGTTTCCAAGTAAGAAGAATAGCTTTCTTCTTCCTTTGGGAGGTTCTTTTGATTTTCTTTAAGGGACATTTTATTCTTTTTCCCATCTTTAATTTCTCTGGCTTGAGTAGAGAGCTTAAAAATACTAAGATAGATAATAAGTGTGTGATAATTTGGTCCCTTGAGCACATACCAGTAGTTGATGTGTGATTTTACTGAATCATGAGTATATTTGAGATCATATTTTGAATCATTTTCTGTGCCATTTAAGCTTCCACTGTATACAGTTTCTCTGTGGCAGGGGAAAAGCATTTTAACATTCCATGTTATATGTATTTCGGGACATGTACATTTTTGTAAGTTTGCCTTTATCACAGATGTAACATTTTTGAAAACTGTATTTTGAAATAAATAGTAGATAAATAATAAGATAAGACCAAAGGGTTTAATTAAAATCAGGGGTGCAAAACTTGTAAGTATTACATAGTTGGAAGAAAAGTCAGAGGTGTTTTACTCTAAGCTGCCAAGCTCTCTCATTCCATCACTGCTACCTAGTCCCACCTCTCTGCTCTCTCAGGCACTCTTTCCCCTCTCCACAGCCCTCAGCAAAATCCTCACAAAGCCATGGATGTTCCCTTCAATCAGAACTCCAGCCTTCTCATGGGGGCATGTGGAGACCTGCCTGATCTGGCTGTTTCCTCCTCCGGTGCTATTCTTAGCATCCTGACTTTGCTGTCTTGTCTCTAATCACTCTTTCATGAAGCAAATTCCCCTAGAGTTTTAACAAGTAGATTCTTCTCCATGGCTCTCTTCTTCACCTCTTCTCAGGTGTCACTCTGCAAAGAGAGGTTCCCTGATTCTCGTTCTTGCACTTCTGTTCAATTTCCAGTTTGGCTTCTCTCTCTTGCAATGATCACTACCTGACACTTGATTAAAAAGACAAGTTCTCACTGTTCACTGCCTATCTCTCACTAAAATTCTGCCGCAGATTGGGATGGGTTTTTGTTTCAATCACTGCTATATCTCAGGTACTGCCCCATAGGTAGTAAATATACAGTGGGTTTTTATGCACGTAAGTGAGTGAATGATAAATAAAATAAACACCTTCTCACAGTCCACTCTTCCATTGGTTAATTTCACAATTAGTGAAATAAGATTTTTGCTTATAAGACTTTGGAGTAAGTGCATTTTATGGTGATCCCTGTGACATGTTTCCTTAGACCCAGCAGAAAACCTTTTATCATTATAAAATTAGATAATAATTATCTTTATTTTACCTACTTTAGTAGGCTGAGGGTAGTTTGGAATAGGAAACTTTTCATAAAAACTTTTTAAACTATGAGAAATTAATAATTTATGAGTGTGTTAAGAAATTTAGGTTCACCAATTAGGCAAATTTTCTTTAGACTCTCAGTGATAGCAGTAAAGGGAAGCCTGTGACATTTATTTTCATACTGTGGGGAAGCAAGAATAGTGCTTGGGAACCCAGAATTTGGAGGACAAATGACCTTGAATGGGTGTTCTCAGCCTCCTACACTGGAAGTGAACCTTGGGTAAGTTATTTGAACTCTCTAAGCAAGATAATCCTGAGTTAAAGGCCAACTTGGGCTACATAGCAATTTCCAGGCCAGCATGTACTACATTAGAGAATCTTTCTTAAAAAATATTATAACAGAAACCACCTTGAGTGTTATTTTGGAGATTGACACATATCAAACACAGAGATTTCTTATTATGGGAAATGGAATGGCCAGTAATAAACCTTGTTGAGCCTAATGATCAAATTTCCTCATTTGTTAAAAAAATCTATTCTTCAGACCAACACATACCCTGTGAGTGGAAGATACCCGAGATTTCCTGACCTTCCATTCCTCCTGCGGTTCCTGTATAACTCAGTAGTTCTTACCCACAGAGCAAGGCTCAAGTAGGAATCTCTCTGTATAGCTGTCTTTATTCCAAACTAGCAAAAACAATATGTCTTTCTTACTATTTCTTATGTTTTGTCTTTAACAAAATCAGCGAAGCAGAGGGAGAACAGGTTCTTCAGGGAAATGGGGGGAGGTTTGGTGGAGAAAAGGGGCACAAAGTATACTTGTGTAAGTAAATGTAAAAACAATAAAATAAAAGGAGAAAAAAAAAAAAGAAATTCAAAATTGCACAACAGGAAGGCACCACCAAACAATTCCTCGCAGCTCTGTTTTCTAGACTATCAAAAAGAAAAAGAGGAAAAAATGTATCTCTTATTAGTTTCTTTTGTTGCTGCTTAATTGATGTAAAAGTTGGTGATCCTATTAACAACTTGCTGAAAGGATCACCAGCATATCCTTGTAAATGGCCACAAGCAATAAAGTGATAAAATTGGAAAAAGTTATAATTATTTAATTAGGAAAGCAGGTAAAAGTAGTCCTTAACTTGAAGAATATATTGTTATATTGTAACAAGATACTTTGATACTTTTGAAAAAATAGCTAGACAACTGTGCTTAAATATATTATATTATGCTAATACAATCTGTATATAAATACTTGTTAAAAAGAATAAATCTCAAATGAATAAAAGTCACTACTTTAAAAAAAAAAAAAAGAAAATCCAAGTGGAGAACAATTCTTTTCCATTGCTGCCATGACACATTATCTCCACTTGGTGCCACTGTTGCAAATTGCTCTGTTTTAGTTTCTATTTCAACAGCAACTTGTTCATTCTGAGGCTTTTCCTAATCAGCTCCCTGGAGTCTTACAGAGGGCCTGAGCTCTATGATCTTGGCTCTGTCTCTGTCCCCACATGTAAAGCTCCAGTCTTTTCCCCTGTAATGGGTCTCTGAGCCCTGAGAGACTTGTAGGATCAACCACACACTGTGCTCCTGACCCTGAGGGCTTCTCGGAGCTTCGCTTACCATCCTGACTCCATATCCCTCCTGGGGAGTAAGTCCTGTCTGTCAAACAGCCCCTAGTTCAGGTATTGCCGATTTTCCTCACTGGGACCTAGTCTAAAATACTGGGATAAAACAATACTTGATATGCATTACAAGTATGTAGTACACATACACTTGTACATGCACAGAGAGTTACACACACCCATTCACACACAGCCATTTATTGCCTTCTTCCAGGGCAGTGGGTATCCATTCTCGTAATTAATAAGCCACTCAAGCAACCCTATGGACAAAGTGATCAGATTAGACGTTAGGGAGAGGAGCAAAGGGATTATGACTTGAACCACCAGGGCAAACTCTTCTTCCCTAGACTCTCACTTATGCTCACAATCTCCATATTTCCCTTCTGGCTGCTGGAGTTAAGAGAGGCTGGGCACTTCCCAATCCTAGGAGCACAAGGTAGAGCAACAAATGAATAGAGTGCAGACGGTCCACAGTCCTTTCCTCTGAGGCCTTCTGGAAAAGGAAAAAGAGGTTCTAAGGCTCCCATTTGGCCCAGGCTGTGAAACAAAAGCCTTAGCTAGTACTAAATAGGAAAGATACAATTGACTTGTGGATCCGATCCTGACCAGACATAATCAATCACCACCACCTATGGGTAACAATATGACACGCTTTCATTTCTACATAAATAATTCACTAAAAACAAATGCCCCGGTGTTGCAATATAACCCGAGGCTCTGACTGCTTCTACTTTCTTTGCATGACAAACTAATTTATGAACTTTATCATTGGACTTTTCTTATTTCTGTTCAAACTCACAAACTTTGCACATTGATTGGCATTCAGTATTGCCACATCTACACCTTTGCTTTCTCTCTTCCCTTGAACTGCAGAGTTTGTCCTTCTGTCTGGAATTATAGCCACATTCCTGGAATTGCTATTTCACATCATTTTTATGCACCACACAATTGTCAGAAATAATTTACTGGTTATGCCCAACCATTTTGGAAAATGCTTGCTTATTTTACACATAGGATTTCAATTCTTGCAGGTCTGTTAAAGCTTTTGTAATAAAACAAGTATCTTCTTACTGCCTGGCTTCCCTTTGTTATTCTGGCTTTACCTGCAGAACCATACTGTTCATTACTAAAATGCATAATAACATTTAGACCAAATGATCTTATTGCATAAATTTTCCTCTGATCCAGAGTTCCTGGCATTCTTGTATTTCCTAGCAAACCTATTATAACTCATGGGCTGCTTCCAATTTCTGTGTGTTGGCTCAGAGTGCATTTTTCAAACCACAAAAAGCAAACGAGAGTTTTTACATTTTGTAGTAAATCAGCAATTGTTTTTCTTCCTTTTGGCACCTTCGTTTTTTAATGAAAAGAAGGAGGTGTGTATCAAGAATGAAATAAAAAATTTAGCATCTACTTGTAGAAGAAGCACTCTACCTATGTTATTTAACCCTTAGAAGAATTTTACAAATTTAGCTTTCAATGATCCCCTTTTGGTGAGAAAATTCAGTCTCAGAGAAGAGAAATAACTTTCCAAAGATTACCCAGCCCAGGGGACATACCTAAGTTGTTCTGAACCCACAAGTGTCAACTAAACCCCTGGCTCCCAAAAGACACTAAAAAAGTGTCAGTTTACTCTCTCATGCTTGCTAGGGCTCTGCTCTCTGAACCAGCACAACTACTTTTTTAGCTACTGAATAGTGTTCAATGGCTGTAGTTCAAAATTTAAACTAGTTCTTCTTTTTTAACAAAAGAAAAATAAAAGAATTATTAAGACTTCAATATAAAAAGAGAGAAAAGCTAGTTGGTTGCAATTGCTCTGTGTTTCTAACCAAACTCCAGTACCTTGTGTATAAAAAGCATCTGATTGCATGTGCTACTGTGTTATAGGGATGCACAGCCATGTCACATTGTTGATTGTGACACCAGTCAACAAGCATTGTTAAAATAACAGAAATAGATAGTTTGGGCAATGTTCTTTTTATTTCATTTGCATGAGCTCAACTTTGATTCAGGAGCTGTCATTCAATGGCCTGTGCTGCTTGTTAGGGATGTACTCCTGGGTGTCCTGACATGGAAATTAGATCAATTGTGCATCTCTTTTCATTCTAGAAGCAATTTTTGAACATTCACTGTGTCCCAAGCACTATTCCACACAGAAAGATTATATTCAGGAGTCCCAGATGGTGGGCTGTGATGACAGCAGTACTTCTCAGCTCCCCACACCAGTCCTTCCCTTCTAATTCATCTCCCTCTACATTCCCTCCAGCCAGTTGGGATTCTCTCCCTCACTCATATACACACATAGACTTTGTGCATTTATTCAAAGGAGGAACTATGACTAAGGCTTTTGGGCACTGATGGAAGAATCTCATTTTCCTCTGAGAATGCTGACAAAATGTCTGAATGTTGCCCCCTAGATGGTGGCTTTCTTTATGATTGTTGGCTTTAACACTGATTTTTTTTTCATTTTTCTTTTATTATTCATATGTGCATACAAGGCTTGGTTCATTTCTCCCCCCTGCCCCCACCCCCTCCCTTACCACCCACTCCGCCCCCTCCCTCTCCCCCCCTCAATACCCAGCAGAAACTATTTTGCCCTTATTTCTAATTTTGTTGTAGAGAGAGTATAAGCAATAATAGGAAGGAACAAGGGTTTTTGCTGGTTGAGATAAGGATAGCTATACAGGGCATTGACTCACATTGATTTCCTGTGCATGTGTGTTACCTTCTAGGTTAATTCTTTTTGATCTAACCTTTTCTCTAGTACCTGTTCCCCTTTTCCTATTGGCCTCAGTTGCTTTAAGGTATCTGCTTTAGTTTCTCTGTGTTAAGGGCAACAAATGCTAGCTAGTTTTTTAGGTGTCTTACCTATCCTCACCCCTCCCTTGTGTGCTCTCGCTTTTATCATGTGCTCATAGTCCAATCCCCTTGTTGTGTTTGCTCTTGATCTAATGTCCACATATGAGGGAGAACATACGATTTTTGGTCTTTTGGGCCAGGCTAACCTCACTCAGAATGATGTTCTCCAATTCCATCCATTTACCAGCGAATGATAACATTTCGTTCTTCTTCATGGCTGCATAAAATTCCATTGTGTGTAGATACCACATTTTCTTAATCCATTCGTCAGTGCTGGGGCATCTTGGCTGTTTCCATAACTTGGCTATTGTTTAACACTGATTTTATTCTGAGAAAGTGAGATGGTCTTGTTGATTAGTTTGATGTTTGTAGTAGAAGAATGGTATATGTGGCTTTGTCCTAAGACTCAGCCAACTAAAAGCAGTCAGTTCTGTCCAAAGTTGATTTTTGCAAGTATTTTATAAGTTGAAGCCATCTGGATTTAATGACTTCCTTAGTGTTCTATGCATGGGGGGAATATAAGATAGTGAAGACAGAATATGAAATGTACAACTAATTTTAAAGGTCCATATACTAACATAAAAATATAATAAATAAAAGCAATTTATTTATTTATTTAGAGTTAGGTACTACTTACTGAGTAAACAGATAATAGATTAACATAAAGAAAATATCCAAAAAGAAAAATAAAAGAAATGACAACAATTTCTAATCTGGTCTTTACTCCATGTGGCATTGTCCAGAAGGGTTGTTACAAGCCATGTTAGTTTATTGAGTGCTTTAAGTGTATCTGATCCACATTCAGATGTGCTGTAAATGTAAAATACACACCAGAGTTTCAGAGACTTGGCTCAAATATATACAAAATATCTTAATAATTTTTTTCTTGTCGGTTGAGTTTTGAAATATTTTGGATATTTTGAGTTAAAACATATATATTATGAAATTTAATTTTTACCTATTTCTATTTATCTTTTAAAATTATAGAAGCAAGGACATATTATATTTTTATTATGTAGTATAGCTCTAACATTTTCACCAACAGTTTTGGGGCTTATACTGTATATAGTGATTTATAAGATTATTTTTTGAATTTAAAATTATATCATTAAATATTTTCTTAAACCTTGATTTTGTTGAATATCTATGATGGTGTCTTTGTAAAACAAGCGTGTTATATATCATACAGTATATAGTATATGTATCCTGGCTACTGTAAGTAATGCTTTAATAAGCATGGGAGAATTTCTTTGAATGTTACTTCAATTTCTTTTGAATTACATGCCAAGAAGTGAGTTCGGTGGATAATATGGGAGATGTATTTTCAGTTTTTTGAGAAACTTACATACTTTTCTCCATAATGGCTGTACCAATACGTTCCCACCAAGAATATTAGGTATTTTTTCTTCACATCCTGCCAACCTTTTTTTCTTGAGGGGTACCTTTTTGATAATAGCCATTCTGATTGGAGTATGATAATACTTCTCTATGATTTTGATATGCATTTCCCTAATGGCTATGATGTTGAGAATTTTTAAAATACATTTGTTGGCTACTTATATATTTTTTTGTGGAATGTTTATCTAGGTTACTTAGAGAATATTAATTATTTTTCAGATGGATAATTTGTAAATATTTTCTCCCATTCTGTAGCTTATAATTTTACTATATTAATCTCTTTGCTGTGTAGAAGCAAGAACAAGTTCTCTTTCTTTCCTTTCTTTCTTTCTTTCTTTCTTTCTTTCTTTCTTTCTTTCTTTCTTTCTTTCTTTCTTTCTTTTTCTTCTTCTTCTTCTTGTTCTTTTTCTTCTTCTTCTTCTTCTTCTTCTTCTTCTTCTTCTTCTTCTTCTTCTTCTTCTTCTTCTTCTTCTTCTTTTCTTCCTTCCTCCTTCTTCCTTCTTCTTTTTCTCCTCCTTTTCCTTCTCCTCCTCCTTCTTCTTCTTTTTCTTTCTCCTCCTCTTCCTCCCCTCCTTGTTTTGTTTTTATTTTGTTTTTGTGGTACTGGGACTAGAATTTAGGAACTTGTGCTTGGTACACAAGCCCTGTATCTCCTGAGTTCTATCCCAGATAGTACTTTATGCCTGGACTGACCTCAGACGGTGATCCTCCTACCTGTGCCTTCTGAATTGCTGGGTTACAAGCACGCACTACCATGCTGTACTTGTTCTTTGAGATAGTCTCACTAACTTTTTCCCTCAACCTGGCTGTAAACCACAATTCTCCTAAATCTACTCCCATGTGTATGGATTACAAATGTGAGCCACCGGAAACTTCTTACTTTGAAATCATCCTATTTGTCTATTTTTACTTTTGCTGCCTTTGATTTAGGGTCTTATTAAAAAAGTCAATTGCTTTTACCGATGTCTTGAAGTATTTCCCCTATGTTTTCTTCCAGTGTTACATAATTTTGGGTCTTTTATTTAGATTTTCAACCTATTTGAACTATATTTTGTATAAAAGATATGGATCAGGTTTCATTTGTCTGTGTATGGATATCCAGTTTTCTCAGCACCATTTATTGAAGTGGCTGGCCTTTCTCCAGCACAGCATCTTTCTGAATAATCACTTGGCTATAGATGTGTGGATCTGGTTCTGAGATTTCTATTCTGTCCCATTGGTCTGTATGTTGGTTTTTCTACCACTACCATATGTTGTCTTGTTGAAACTGTAGTATGAGTTGAGATCAGGGATTATAATGCTTCTAGCTTTGTTCTCTGGCTATTTAGTCTTTTTGTACTTCCAAATCAGTTTTCAGATTGTTTGTTTTAGTTCTCTGAAGAATGTCATTGGTATTTTGATGAGGATTGCATTGAATCTATAAATCACTTTACACAGTGCAGATATTTTTATCAATATTATCTATTAACATGGAGATCTTTCTTTTGTTCTGTGTCATCCTGAATTACTTTCATCTATGTTTTATAATTATTTTTTCCAGACATTTCGCTTCCTTGATTAAATTTATTCCTAGGTATTTTATTTCTTTGTAGCTATTGTGAATGGGATTTCATTCTCAGCAAGGCTGTTGTTGGCATATAAGAATTCCGCTAATTATTGTATTTTGATTTTGTTGATCCTACAAATTAATTGAATTAATTGGATACTTCTACTTTTAATGGAGTTATCACTAAGCCATAATTTGTGATAGTTTTAAAATGAGGAGTTAAAAGTATAATCTTCCTTATTCTGCTCCCATTTTGCTATGTAGGCAATTAGGTTATTTCTAATTTACAAAATAGGGAATTAAAAACCAAACCAAAATGAATAAATTTGTTTTTAACCAATATAGCCTCTCCAGCCTATCTTTCTTCTTTCTCTGTCTCTGTCTCCCAATTGAGTAAATTTGGAAAAGGTAAATTAAAGACTATATTGTCATAGGAAAAGAAGAACTCATTTTTAATTTTATATTTCAATGATTTTCAGGAATTTTTAGTTTTTGTTTTACAAATTCATATTAATATTATATATGTAATCATTCTTTTATATTTGATCAGAATAATTTTTGATTACGGTTTGTTTTAGAGAGATTCTTATAATGGTTATATTGCATGCTACAGAGTCTACAGAGTGAATACATCATTCCTCTCTGCTATTGACCTGATAGGTTGAATCCAGTTTTAAAAGTTAGATGCAGTGCATTTTCTTCTGAATTTTAGGTGATTTCCATTTGTTCGCTCAACTAGTCTCATATGAGCATTTAACAAAAAAGTACATAGAGTGGAGTATGTATACCAAACCCTAGTAACTATCATGTTTCAAATCAATTTATGTCATTAAAAAAGACATAGGATGAAAGAAAGTAGGCCATCAAAGAAGAGCTACAGTCTTTGCTCTCAACCTATTCTTCAGCCAGTTATTGCAAATGTGAAGTCATTTGATTTTATGAGATTTATAATTCCTTTCCTATAAAAGCAAAAATATCAAACTCATAAGTACTTAGAACAGTGTCTTCCACTTAGCAGTTGGTCAATATATATCTATCAAATAAATTATCTTGTATTATTAAAATATCTTTTGCTCATTTCGGGCCAGTCTTGTTACATAATGCATTGAGTTTCTTTGGAAAACCATGATAATGGGTTTCATTATCATATTGTGGTTAGCCTCCAGCTACTTATTTATTTACAAAGCAATGAATAGAAGGATTTAAAATTTTAGCTTGTGAATACATGAAAGAAACTTAGAGATAGATAATTTTGGCTCAGTGTATTCCTTTACCGGTGAGTGAACAGTCTCAGAGCATACTTAGCACAACACAGAAATGGCCTAAAATTATGGTCCCCTGTTTTCTAGCTCTTCTTTTCAACTTGCCATGCTGTCAACAGAAAACAAATATTACTTTAATGAAAATATGTATTAATTGAGGACTGAATTGTAAGTGAACTTTTCTATTGTTACTTATTAGTATTATGAAGGTGTGGGAGTAGGGTTGAGTGTTTTCACGTATGTTGTTACCACAGTTATTACTAGAGTTTTTCTTGTGCTATGCTTTATTATTACTGTGAGCAAAGCTCTGAAGATCTTCACAGTTGTCCACTGGATCACTGGATTGTACTCAATGACTCTGATCAAGTGTGGGCTCTGGATATTAGATATTTGGAAACTTGGAGGGCAGATGCTAGCAGGTGATTGAAGTTTTAACTGAGTTACACAGAAATATCACAATTGAGCACATCATTACTCATATTTAGATTCAAATCATTGCTTGGGGAATGTGATTCCTGATTATAAGTATAGCTGTATGGAATAGTTTAAGACTTGCTGTTCTTTCTTTTTCAGTTTAGTGGTAATAGAATATTTATATCATTGAAAATAGGAGAGCAAAGAATCAAGAGGAGTGGTGCATTAGCCTCCCACAGAGATGAAGGACAATTTCAAACCTATGTTGTAATTCTATTCTCCTGGACCCATAACCGTGTTCAGGTAGGCACTGAATAGCAGGTCAAAAAGAATGGTAGCAAGAACATGGATGTGAGGATTTGGGCAAATGAGGTTGTCATTCCAGGTCACTGCTGAGTGAGCTCAGCAAAGTCAGTTCACCTGTGAGGACTTGGGACAGTTCAGTAAGAGGCTGAGTCCAGAATTATAGGGAACCCCACCTCTTTACCTCAGTGTAGGAATGACATTCTAGAACTTAGTGTTGAATCGGTATATTAAAGAACTCTGGTATTTAAAAAAAGTACCAATCAACTGATAATGTTTGTGAAAAGTAACATGATTACCATTTTTGACTAAACTATCTCAGACAACTTTCTGAATTGAAGAAACTTAATTTTTGTCTGCAAATCCTTGTCTGTAAATACTTACAAGTCTTACCATCATAAAACCAGGACTATTCAGTTGAACATTTTCATTTATAAAATTGTTAATGTATTAAAATTACTTTTGTAATATTTACATGACACATAAAAGATAGCCAGTATTGACAGAAGAGCTGTGTTACTCGTAATTGGATTCAATCTTAGGGAAAAATGTGTAAATTAAAAGATCGATCAAAATGGGCAAAATTATTCAAAGCAAGGGTTCTTTACTCACTGATCAAATCATTGAGTTGAAAATCTTATTAATATTTTTTAATTTCCAGAAGTAATATGTAAGAATGTGCTTGTGATTATTTGAGTGAAAGGGGATTTTGAATGGGGAAACCTACTTCATAAAATATTCTAAGCCAGTAATCCTTCCTTTCACAGTAATCTATGAACCTATGATTGTATTTATTATAGCCAATGTTAATGTCATGAGTAATGCTAAGAATGAACACTTGCTGAGTTTTACTCTGTTTTAGGAGTCCTCTTACAGGCTAAATAAGAAGGTATTATTAGTATAATCCCCAATTTGCAGATTAGAATGCCAAGGCACAGAGAGGTCACACCGCTTACATAGTTGGCAGTACCTCCTAAAATTTCTACCACCTCCCAATACTTTCACATGTTGATAACCAAGCCTTCAGCCCATGGACCTTTGAGGACTTCTAAGATCCAAAGCATAACAAGCTGTATTTGGAGAGAAAGAGTTATGCATTGGCAAACATTGCAATTCCATTATTAGGGGTTCTTTTGGGACATATAATATTTTGGTAGATTCTTGATACTTATTTAGTCCAAATCCACACATGTACTTATTATTTTTAATGGCTGAGATCTAAAGTAGGTATAGAAGTGTTGCATCTAATACTATTTTAATTCTTTGTATCAAAATGAATTTTACATTTGCTTTGCAATATTCCTAAATGCCAGTTGACAAGTTTACAGAGCCTTCATTGAGTTTTCTTTCTAAGATAAAGAATAATTTCAGAAATTATTCAGAACTTTCTAAGCAGATTTGTTCCCCTTTGAAAGTGGTAAGAGAGTTACTAAACAAATAAACATACATTTGGACTTCTTCCCTATAAGAGAAAGGCTGCATTTTAAAGATTTACCTTATGATACTAACTCATGTATTAAAAAAAATATTCTGGTGGTACTGGAGTTTGAACTCAGGGCCTCACACTTGCTAGGCAGGTGTTGTACTGCTTGAGCCACTCTACCAGGCCTCAAGTATTTTAAATATTGCCTACCTGGAAGTGTTAAACAGCAAAAAAAAAAAAACAAAAAAAAAAAAACTAACAAACACTAGAACAATCTAAATATTCTGATCAAATTGAACAAAGAGGATTGGGCAATAGAGAAAAAGATCCACATTTTTAGCTATAAAATGTCATTTATTATTTCTTTAAGGTAGACTAGAACTTTTATGTTTTCAAACAAATATTCTGATTCGAAAAAGAGACAAAGGCTCATAAAATTAAAAATGTGTTGTATTCCCTGGGCTGTCTCAGAGGTGCTAGAGCCATTTATAGCTTCTAATAAAATCTAGAAGAAAATGCAATTTATTATTTCAATTCAACCGTATCATAACAAAAGATCATTATGACTTTATCAACAACTGTAGATATTGTGAAAAACTAAAATTTTAAGACCTTTCAGACTAGAACATCAGTAATATTTTTTTCTGAGAAGCATACTAATACAAATTCCAAAGAAAGTTTTTAGTGAAGATATCTGATACTGCCAATATTTTTCTTAAAGAGATTTGATTAATTCCAATTTTGTTCAAGCAGACATTTGACCAGTAGGTAGTTTCTATTAAGAATGCTATCAGAGTTCATTACTTATGTCCAAGTGAATAGTGGGATACTGGTTTACCTGCTCCACGGCCTGAACAATTGGTCACTATGATCAGTATGTGGTCATTTTTCCTGGAAGGAAGCTCTGTTGCTCCTGATTGGCATCAGCCACTTATCCCTGGGTTCCAGTTTCCCTGAAGAAAGGCACCCTTTGAGATGCTCAGCAGTGATCTTCTCTACTGTTTTATGTGATACATTAGCAGATGAATAACTGAAAGCCAATGTGTTCATCCGTTTGCTTAGGAGTTATTAGAGTAACATGAATAGATGAGTCACTTATTTGACTTAAATTTGTGCTGGAACCCTCACATTCATTATCTCCCTTCCTCTGCCAACAATCTTGGGGCTAGGTATCCATCTTCATTTTATACATATGAAAACCAAGACTGAGGAAGTAAACAGACAATTTGTGGCAAAAACAAAAGTTAGCATCCATCCTTAACTCTAAAGGTTTTTGTTCGTTCCACTTCCCTCAATGGCACTGTTTTATGTTAACTTTGTACAAGATGATACTGTGTTAAGTTTCATTCTGGAGTTTTATTATATATATGGTTTGATGTTGGCTGTCCTTACATATTGCGTAATGGCCTTTCTTCCCTTAAGTAACTTCATCAGATCATAGGAAATTGAGACCTTAGGGAAGCTATTTTAAAGGCATGGTTATGGGAAGTGAAACAATTTAAAGTCACCATCAAGGGGCCAGGGTTTCTGTTCTAAAAGACCTCATCTAAGCTTGGGCTTTCTTGCTTATGAGTTGATTGATGTTGGGCAAATTTCTTATCTTTTATATGTATCATTTTCCCCATCTGTGAAATTAGAATGCTCATATTTACTATATGTGGTTGTTTGTGCATTTATTAATTCATTTGTTAATTGATTTGTCTACCACTTAGAATGTGCTAGATACTTGGTAGTGAATTAACTAAAGTGCCTGATCCCAAATGGTTTATATTCTAGCAAGAAAAGGCAGGCAATAAACTAATAAATAAATAAAACTTTGTCATATTATGGTACAGTGTCTTTGAAAAAGACAAATCAAGGTTAGAGCAATAAGGAGAAGTAGAAAATAGAAAAATGGTGGTGTGATGGGAGAGATATTTCAAAAAATTGTTTAGGAGAAATTTTCCTATATTATAAGGTGACAACTGGAGCAAAGGTCCAGAAAAAAATTATTGAGAAAATTAAGAAAAACAATAGAAACCCAAACAACTGCATGTAGAAGGCTTTGTAAGATGCCTGCTGTGGGAACATACAATCCCTTACCATATGTATTTTTTTTTTTATGATCACTAGAATGTCAGCACCTGAGAGGAAGGTTTTGTTCTGTGTTGTTTACAGTTGCATCACCAGTACCCACATATCATCAGAATGGCTTCAGAGACCTAGATCTTGGGAGTATTGGCTTGATTTATGTAGTTTCATAAAAACCATGATGCTTCAATAAGAAGTTTCCTTGAAAGCAACTACAGAAAGCCACACAAGTTAGATCCTGAGACCTGAAGACATCCCCAAGCTTCCCTACTATCCTGGTGGAGGACACGTGGAGGAAAATGGATGATGGGGATTTGGAGGCATGAACTACAAGTGTTATTGCAACTCATATACTCAACTCTGATTTGTCATTAGTTTACTGGAACCAATGAAGGCATATTCCTTAGAGACAAGAAAGAGTTCATTCATTCATTCAATGATTATTTACTGGAGAATTTATAGGTCTAGCACTTTGACTTGCATAGTATGGGGCTTTGTGTGTCCTAAGGTTCCCAGTTCCAAACTCTACTTCAGTCAGATATGTAACTGCCTGCTGCTGTTAGATGGTGTCTGCCATGAAGCCTCTGCTGTTTTATTTAGAGATACTAATCAAGGTGATTGTCTCTAAAATAACTAGAAGACAACAGTACTTACTGTATCCAGGACTGTCTGACAAGATTGAATGGTTTATAAGGCTGTCTTTTAAATGAACTTGCCTTAATAGTGGACATTTTTTTAGGATCTCGACTAATGTGAAAAACCTTTGTAGGTGATGTTTTTGGTGGCTCACCACACTTTACTATGTCTAGTGTAATTTCAGATCTTGGAAACACTCCCTCAAAATGCCAAATATTTAACTACATTTTCAATTCAGTCTTGCTAAACTGCAAACATCTTCAAAAAACTGATAAACAGGAATGAGCTTCCAAATGCCTCCAGAAAGGCAAAATGCTAGGAAAAAAAAACCAAAACAAAACTCTAATTGCAACAGCACATTTTATGGTCAATAAAGTATTCAATATACTCTGCAGCAGGGGTATTTCAACTGAAAGTCAAATAAAAATAACTAGGCATGTGATAGCTCAATGAAAAGTTTCTTTGCTCAGCAAGAGATAAAAAATCTCAGCTGTTTCCAACTTGGCATGTTTGATGAATTACTCATACAAAGAGAGTGTGTGGGTTTAGTCTAGCTAAAACAAAGCAACCTAAACACATTCCTGGCAGTAGCAAGGAAGGAAAGTTAATGTCTCATTCTAATTAGTTTATAAGTACTTAAATGAAGTCTTCTTTTAAATATGAGACCCCACATTCTTTCTCCCATAGTTTTTCTTCCCAGAAAGGAATAGAACTTCTTTCTTCCCTCCTTTCCTTTGTTTCTTCCACCTCTATTCCCTTGCATCCATTCTGTCCCCTAATATTTCCTAACCATGTATATACATCACTTTACAGGGCTTGTGTTCATCAATATCTTTTCCTTAAACAAGTGAGAAAAAAATCAGAAAAATATAAATAAGACATTGTTGGAATCTCAGGTGAAGGAGCATCCATGGGGAGTGAGCAAAGCAGCAGATCTAAAATTTTTTTCTTGGTCTTAAAGTTGAAGGGAAATAACAATGCTACTTGCAGAATAGTAAAAGAAGTTATTATCTATTAGTAATTTTGTCACCTTTTTACCCGAACTTCTCTTACTTGGAGTTTAGTCATTTCGTTTGTATTATGGGTACACACATAACGATTGAGTGTTCCTTTAGATGTTATGTTAATACTTATCCTCTTTAAGCCTTCTTATCCTCATGTCTCCACTTGCTTTTTCTATCCATATGTTCAACCCCAATTGTGATTTCATATGAATTTAAATAGATCTGGGCTTTCCAGTTACATTTATAAACTTGGACACATTACCTACCTGGCAGGCACAAGTGTCTCATTCTGAGATAAAAAGAATCCATGCATTTATTTTCCTGAAGCTCTTTATTATGAAAATTTCAAACACTAACAGAAGAAAACAAATAGCATAATAAAGCTCATGCACTCCTTACCTAGCATTGCCAATTGTCAACAATTTGCCAAATCTTATTTTAGCTATTATTTGAGGGGGACATATTTTAAAACAAATGCTAGATATAATGCTTACTTCCTACACATATTTAAGCATTTATCTCCAACTGATAAAAACATGATTATACATAAATTAGGTATGATAATCCCACATAAGAATTCTAACACATAAGAATTAATTATTAGTAGTCCATATCTACATATTCATATTTTCTCAATTTTCTCAGAAATTCTTCTTTTAATGTCTTTGTATCAAAAGCCAAACAAAGTCTTTATATGGCCTTTGGCTATTATGTTTTCTGAGTTTCTCTGAAGTAGTTACCCTTCCTTTTTCTCCAGGTCATTGGTTTGTTTGAGAAACCAGATGCTTGCTGTCTATTACATTATGCATTCTGGATTTGGCCAAGAACTTCCTCCGGGTATCACTACCAACATTCCCTCTTTTCACCCCCCCCCTTGAAGGGGGTCAATTATATATAGTTGTCTTCATTCTTGCACAGCATAGAGAGGCTTAACCGGGCACTAGTGGTGATGTGAGAGACGTGAATCCATTGTGTCCTCCAGAGCTGTTGTGCAGGAAAGAACTCTCTCTCACTTCCTTCAAAGGAGCAGTCTTAAGTAACATGTATAACCTCACTCTTATCCCACTGGATGGTGAGATAGTTCACTTAACTGGAGGCCTTTCATGTTGTCTAATGGGATTGCAGTTTGAAGGCCAGGGAAGAATTCTTTCAGTCATATGGGAAAAGTGAAGTGCTAACATCAGCAGTCTGCTTTCTCAGTCCCTCACTATACAGTCTACAGCTTTTCCTCCAAATCAATGTTAAGCATTTGAAAAATACAGTTTGAAAGGGCAGTGTGCATCATTAACTTTCCTGGGGCAGTCACATGGTTTAAACTAGTTCTTGCACTTTGCAGGTACAGAAGATATATGAGAAAAGCATACATAAAATATATAGATTGTATGACACTTGTTCCTAGTAAAATCTGAGTAAATGATGGCATTTTTTTTCAAAATGCCTTTATGATGCAGTGACTTAAACGATATTAATGCCTTACTTATTTAATAGTCAAGCCATCATCAAGCTAAATAACTATTCCTTGATTCCTAACCTGATATCAGACTTAGAAAGAAGGGACAATCTGAAGGAACTGAAAATGCTGGTTTCACCTCCAAATGTGGTGATGAAAATCCTTGAGCTCTGAAATCAGGATGAGTATTTTCTTTCACATTAATCTTTATTTCTGCTTCCTCGCTCCTCATCCAGTCCAGTTGCATCATGCTATCCTGGAGTATGCATGAGGTCCCCAAATTCTAGGGAAAACTCTGTGAAGTAATTTCTGTGTGTCTCCTTCCACACAATATCAGTAGATTGTGTAATCTGTGGTAAATCAACAGAATTTCTTTAAACAAAAATGATGTTATAAATGTTTTACTTAAAGGTACTTTAGAGTTTACAAATTGTACTCATCAACTCTATGTATATCATTTTGCCATTAAACAATTGTTTAACCAATAATTTCATTCATAGTAAACAAAAAAGCATAAAGAATCTTTATTACTTGTTGAATGTTATGGAATCGGTAAAATTAGACTTTAGTTTCATTGGTTTATTAAAAACTGTTTCAGATATTTTGTGCTTATTTTATGTTTAGAAAACAATGTCAGCATGGAAGGCATAGTCCAGGTCTCAACCTGGGATGGAGAAACTTTGATTTTTGGTATAAAATATGAAGTGATAAAAGTTATAAACAAGGGAGGCAGAAGAGAAGAGCAGGGACCTCTTTGGGAGTATGTCCAGGCAATGATCTTGGGCAAGTGTGCTGCAAGAATGCATGCCCTGCTCTCTGCTACCCACCGGTGAAAAAGTAAGAGAGCCCCCCCCCCCCACTCAGTGTAATGGCAGTGTAACGTGTGATGGGAGCTTAGGATGCGGATGTAAGCAGGAGTGAAATGATGAAAAGTCTCATTCTATGTCCAAGATTATGTGGACAATACTGGGTAGAGGTAGAGAGAAAGCCTGGAAAGTTCTTTTCCACCAATATCACCACTTGCATGTCAGAGAGTAGCATGGAGAGAGTGATCAGTGAAGTCAGAGCAGTGAGGAATTAGCACCTGCCCTATTTGTCCTCCATTTGCCCATGGAAAAAAGATGGAGAACAATGACAGCCATCAAGGTAGGTTTCCACTGAAAGACAGCAGTGACCATAGGAAATGCTGTGCTAATCTTGACAAAAGTGCTCCTCGAAGAGATGAGCTTTGGAAATAGCATTTGCTATCTTTTTGTTTTGATTATAATACCTTAGGTTTGTCATTGGTTTCCCATGGAGAAAGAGAACAGAGAAATGAGTCTTGCTTTCTGCTCTGGCCATATCTTTCATTTAATTTTGAAGGAATTTTTAGGTAATACCAGTTCTGAGCTACAGTGTGTGTAGTAATTTACCTTGGTAATATTTTTTATTGCACAAAGAGGCTCACAATCAAGAATTGCATATTTAATCTTCTGAATCACATGCTTACGCAGTTATTTCAAGAACTAAATAATGTATTCTTTTAGTAATTACCATCTTGAATTTTAAAAAAAGTAGCATTGTACTATGGTTACTACTTAAATTACAACAATTGGTTTCCTGGTCTTTGATGTTAACCATCTGGAGAAAGCTCTAAATACCCATGATCTGAACATTAATGTCAGGGTTCTTTGTCCCTTACTTTAAATTTTTTAAATCAACAACACTACAGCTGTCTGACCATGGTCATGGTCATCTATTTTGATACTTCAGTTTATATTACTAAAATTATAATAAATGATTATTAATAATAGCACAACAAACCTAAAAAATAACTGAATCTCAGGTTACTACCATTTCTGAGACATCCCTAATAATTCACTTATTGATGTGATAAATGTTTCATATCAGGGCCCAAAGTCAGTCTTTGCCCATCATTTAGGCAAAAAAATGATTCTACAATCTAGATGGAAAAGAAATTCAAATGAAACATGTACTTGTGTAAATTTCTTTCATATGTTTAATTTTTACACTTTATAAATAGATATCCAGTGCAAAATCAATGTTTACTCCAAACCATTAATAATAAAGACAAAAACCAAGCATTTCTGTCCACTTTACAGCTTGTCAAGTGATTATATATACATTACATCCTTCAATCTTATTAAAAATCATATGCAACTAATATTGCAGAAATCATGTCTGTCTTCTGAGAGTAAGTGAATATTGGAGGGACTAACTGCTTTGCCTACTGGAAAGTTGCATAGTAGAAGCAGTACTCAAGTTCTTTAACTCCAGCTCTCTCACTACTCTTTCTACCACACTGTTCTGCCTCCAATATTTGAAAGGACAGCTTCTGTGAATTGTGGTACATACATATTACTAAAAACTCCGTGATTTCAAACAATAGAAATTTATTCTTTCAAAGTTTTGGAGACTAGCATACCCAAATCAAAATGTTGGGAGTGTCAATGTATCTTTGAAGACTCTTAGAGAGAATTCTTCCTCTTCCAGCTTCTAGTGGCTCCTAGTGTTGGTTCAGATTGCATTACTCTAAACCCTGCCCATGGCTTCACAGGACTTCTCTGCAGATCTGTGCCCTTTCCTGTTTCTCATAAGTACCCTCATTGGACTGAGGGTCTACTCTAATCCAGTATGATTTCACTGTAATCCTTAATTACCTTTCCAGTGGTCCAATTTCCAAGTAAGATCACATTCTGAAATTCCAGGTAGACATGAATTTTGGATGGTCCTGTTCAAACTATTGAAGTTATGTTTCCTATTTCTATACTAGTAGGAAAATTAGAGCACTGCTTTTTCATTCTCTCTTCTCTCTCTCTCTCTCTCTCTCTCTCTCTGTCTTTCTCATCTCCCTTTACACCCATGTATACACTTATACATTAAAAAAAAGAAGTAATTAGAATAAAATGAGGTTATGTGGATGGTCCCTAATCTGGTATGACTGAGTGTGAAGACCGTGTGAGTTACATGAGCAAATGGTCATGTAACAGAGGGAGGGGGAAGGAATGAGGATTCCTATAGGAAAATCCGCTGCTGGGAGTAAAGAAGAGCCACTCAAATGAATCCTGGCACTTGAAGAAAAACTCCTTTCCCAAGAGAAAGAATATCTGTATCTGCATATTTCCTGACTTTTATTTTATATTTTCTATGAGTTGTGACACTGCTAGAAGCAGTGAGGACATAGAGTGAGAATTTTTCTCTTTCCGGGTTTGGCCAAAACTGCAAGAATATTCATTTTTCCATTGCTTTATATATTATGTCATTTCCTCTTAATATAGGTGAATGTTTGGGTTCAGAGGCAGGCCTTATGACCAGGTGCTGTGGTCACAGACATTTGCAAGCTAAAGAGAAAGACCTCAGAAGAAGCTAAACTTACCAACACCTTGATCTAACCTCCAGAACTAAGAGAACATAAGTTTCTATGTGTAAGCAAACCAGTCTGCTGTATGTTGTTATGGTAGTCCTAGCAAACAAATACAATGTGCTTTCCAACTTACTTGATAGAGCTTTAAAGTTTTTCTTAGTAACTTGTATAAACTCTTTTTATATTAAGCACATGGTTTCTTTGCATTTTTTGCAAAATGATTAGCAGCATTTTACTGCTTTCTTCTCTTTTGCAAAGCTACAGCATGTGTATATTTACTTTTTCCCACATTTCATCTTTTTCCTTTGAACATTTTCCCCTGCTACTTCAAGATTTAGAAAGTTCCCTTTTCCTTAGAGATTTAATATGTTGACAGGGTAGTTTTTGTTAGGTTTCCTGTGGTTTGATGTTGATCTGTATAACATGACTGTTTCCTAAATTTGAGAATACAGACTTACAGAAGGAGTGAATTTCAAATTTACTGAGTCAATCTTTCCTTAAATTGTTGATGCATTAGTACCTAATTATTTTTATTTTCAGTGATTCATTTAATTTAACAATAATTTAAAATGTCCATCACATCCTTTTGAAAGTCTATATTGTTGAAATAGAATAAAAACCTCATTTTAAAACCCTTCAATTTCATTAGTATCACTGGTGATGAAGGCAAAGAACCTAAAAATAAAGAACAGCTACTGCTCTCTGAAGTCTGAAATGTCTCAGAAATACTATTGGAATCTTACTTAAAGCGAAGGACACATTGTTTTGCAAGAGGAAAGAAACATTCTGTTTTTCCTCATTTTCATTTGTGATTTTTGTGCTGAGAAAACACTTAAAAGTTTACTTTTATGAATCATTTTATCCAGTTTCTATATTTCTTCTTTGAAGATCTTTCTAGAATGTATGTGGAAATGTCTTTGTTTTCTCTAACTTATGCTTTTGCCCTTAGGCCAATTAAAAATGCCACGTCTATAAGGCATCATTTGGCATTTCTTTGTTGGTGGTGTTCACTTCAAAGAATAAAATTGTCTTCACTTTGTGATACAAGATTTTCTGACCATTTTGGAATCTCTCCTCAGTTGAACTATCTTAAGTCAGTGTGAATTTGTAGAAAATATAGTTTGTACAATAATTATGAATTTCAATGGCCTTCTTTGAAATGGTGGGGAATATATTTTCTTTACTTTCTAAAGTTTTATAAGGGAAGTTTATTGGCATACAAGCTATGGTGATAGGATGCATTCATTCAACAAATATTTGAGGTGTACCCATTTCCAGCAAGGTCCTATCCAGACATTTGGAGTGCAATTATAGTTTGCACAGCATGGACACTGACCAGGCAGAAAGAGTCTCAGCTCATGTTCTAGAGCAGGGCCTCAGGTTCCTTGCTGGCCTAGGCAAGGGAAGAGTTCAGGGAAGCAGCTATTCATTGAAGTATTCAAATATTTTAACAAGTTTAATAACTTCTCCCTGGCCTCATAATTATCTTTAAGATTAATGAAAATGAATCTGACAAATCTTCACTTTGGTGAATTAATGGATGAGCTGCAAAAGCAGACATGGAAAGATGGAAGTCATACATGCTATGATAGAAGCCTACCTAGCAGAATCCCTAGGATGGTAAAGCAAAGGTTAGTGGGGTTTGAAATAATGGTGAGGAACACAGAGAAAATATGCTTCCTGGTGGGAGGAAGAGTGACGTTGTTAAGCTTTGAAAGATGAGCAAATATTCATCAAGACCAGGGTTGAATCATACTATGCAAAGCTAGGTTGTAACTTTGTAAATCATATTTTTCATTAGATGTATCAGGTAATTCCATTGACTTCAATGTTTAACAGGTATGCAAAATGTTTATTGTAAAATTCAGCTCTTACAACCTCGTATTTATATGAGATGACAGTAGTGTTTCTTTAACAACAATTGAGATTGATTATTGGCCAATAGAATTCTTCTCCAATATTTGAATGTTTCAAAGGTTATCATTTAGATTTTCTGTTCCCTTATTTTATTTCCAGTAGAGCTGTATTCAGGTCTGAACCTTGGTGTAATCAGGAAAAACATAACTTCATAACATCAATACCCATGGCAGTGCCCCTCACACTTTCAGCATTCCATTAACTATGGATGAAGGACATCAGTTCTCATCTGGAGTACTGCTTCAGCTAAAATGAAAACTGACTTTTTGCACAGAATAACCTCTGTGTCTTTTCTTGTCATTTTCATAGTGAAGTATAAATTTAGCATTGCTGGTTTTCTTGGACCACTCAAATTGAATTTTAGTTTTAAAAAAGATGGGGAAGAAGAAAAGAAAATATGCATCCTCCCACAAAGTACCTGCACCAATGAATATGGTTATTTGTTAATATTGTGGAAGGTAAAATAATCTGCCCCCATATTGTACATGTCCTAGTCTCCAGAAACTCTCTTTTGTCTTAAGTGATAAAAGGGACTTTGAGAAATCCAGAGATGGGAATATGTTCTTGTAATACCTGCATGGGCCCAATGTAATTGGAAGATTCTTTATTAGGGAAAGGAGGAGGCAGGAGTCTCAGTGTCAGAGTGAGGTAGTGTGAGAAAGACTAGATCAGCCATTATTGGTTTTGAGTGAAAAAGGACCTTGAGCAAAAGAGGCCTGAGGAGCTAAAAAGGCAAAAAAGAGCCTTAGAAGGAAAGCAGCCCAAACACACTTAGATTTTTTCTCAGTGAGACCCATTTTTAGATGACTGACCTCCAAAACTGTGAAATAATAAAGTTGGGTTGTTTTTAAACCACTAAGATTATGCTGGATTGTGACAGTAACAACAGTAAAGTAATATAATTACCTTGGATAGTAATTGGTGCTTATTGATCATGTTTCTAAAGGCTCAAGGTAAATTCTAATGTGGATCTTTCCTTTCAGTCCCAACCCATAACAGCCTATTATGTTCTGTAGAAAACACTTTAAATGCTTTTATTATAAGAGCAAATACATGTTCATTATATAAAATAGAAATATGCTGAAGACATACTGTGTTAGTCACCTTCTTCCAAGATCAAGTGGACTTAAATACTTTGGTCCTTTGCGAGGATGGTATATCATAGTGGATCATGTGGCAGAAAAATGTGCTTATATCTGGAGTCGGGAAACAGTGAGACAAAATGGGCTTGGTCCTACAATCCCTTTGTAGAATATGCACCCCGTGGTGTAAGACCTCCCTCAAGGCTCTGCTGCTTAAAGGTCCATAGCACCTCTCAATGCCTACCCTGGGAAGAAAGCCTTGAACACTTTCTCTTCTCCCTATGGGGGACATTCAACATACAAATTATAGCATATATTTTATGGGAAATGGATAGACAAATAAAAGGAAAGATAGGGGAAGGAGGAAGACAGGTAGAAAGAAAGAAGGAAAGAAGAAAAGCATCAGATGAAGAGAGCATGTGTTTATATGACTGTTTTTATTGTCATGTCTCAGTATCCATGGAGGATTAGCACCAAGAGCCCCACAGATAACAAATTGTGGATGTTCAAATCTCTTATGTAAAATGGTATAATATTTGCATGTGACCTACAGGCATCCTCCTATATTCTTTAAATCATTTCTAGTTTACTTACAATACTTAATATTGCTATAAATGCTATGCAAGTAGTTGGATTGCTTATAGAATATTGACAAGGAAAAAATCTGTATGTTTAGTAGAGATACATTTTATTCTAAATACTTTTACTTCAAGGATGGTAGAATCCATGAATGGGGAGCCTGGAGATATGCAGAGCTAACTGTATTTGTGTGTGTGTGTGTGTGTGTGTGTGTGTATAGAGAGAGACATTATCTATCTATCTATCATCTATCATCTTTCTATCTTTCTATCTATCATCAATTTTTGTGTAGCTCATAGATATATGTGAATACATATATGTAAGTATGTATCATTGAGTGTTTGAAAATTTGTGTGACTGTAGTAACCCAAGTGTATACAATGTCATTTAGATTTTTGAAACACTTTTGGGCTAAGCCTATCAAGAGATTAAGACAAACTGTTTGAAGATTGAATAACTATGAAAGGAAATTAAATCAGAAATTCCTGCTTCTTTATAGATTACCACATTTGGTTTTGCTGTGATGCAATCATTGAATACTTTTGTTTGAGTATTTTGTTTATTCATTTTTTTCTTCTTTTTCACAATGGCAGATTTTAATAAGAGAAACAGAAAATTGGCTGACATAAGGGATCCACTTCAAAAGAGCTATTCAAGACAAGTAGGAAAATATTTTTGGACACAACTGTATCTTAACATTTATAATTTTCTCTCCATATTATAATCTTATGAGTAGAGTAGGGAGGTCTCTATACATATGAAATTCTATGCATATGAAATCATGAAAATAATACTTTTTATGGCACTGAAATATAGTTGAAATGATTGTAAGATCTCATATATCTTTGGTAAGCAAAATATTCTCCCTAAATTGTCCAGATAGTTTTTTTGAAAAATAAGCATTTTTCAAATCTTCTATAAATGTTTTTGCCTAAATATTTTTGAAGAAAAGAGGTGAAATGACGTAAATGATATAAGCTTAAAAAGTTTCTTTTTTAAAATATTGATTCAAATAGCGATTGTTATTATCTATATTGAAAATCCAGGAGATACATGTTGAATACATGTTGAATATGAACACCATTTTGGGTCTAGTCTGACATCAATTCAAGTTCAGTCTGACATCAATTCAAGTCCTTATTCTACCATTTACTAGTTAATTTCTTTGATAAGTATCTTTACTTTTTAAATTTCTTAATTCCATTGTTCCCTAAAATATATCAGAACAGGCTTTTTATCTGTACTAGATAATATTCAGATTGTGAGACGCAAAAGCATGAACAAAAGACCACTAACAAATTGATGAAAAAATGCATCATTTTATGATAAACATAACATATAATTTCAGGTCAATTGGCACACTTCTTATACTAAACATTAACTTTTGTGCATCTTCCTATAGAAAAGAGGTGTGCCGGGTGCTAGTGGCTCACATCTGTAATCCCATCTACTCAGGAGGCAGAGATCAGGAGGATCATGGTTTGTAGCCACCCAAGCAAATAGTTCATGAGACCCTACCTCAAAAAAGCCCATCACAAAAAAGGGCTAGTGAAGCAGTTCAAGGTGTAAGCCCTGAGTTCAAGCCCCAGTACTGCAAAAAAAAAAAAAAGTTAAAAAAGGAAAGATGTGATTTTAGGATTGTGCATCAATACATCTTGGAAGGTTACTATTAAAACAAACCTTTCAATATTATAGGGAAGCTTTTTCTTAGTTTAGAAAACAGACAGGGTCTCAACTTTCTATAATGTGCAGATTTGACTTAAATTTTGAGATAAATCTGTGTAGTATTTTTTTTACCTTTATGTCCCTCTGTACAAATGGATAATGCTAAATTATCCATTTAGCAGTCTGTATTGTCGAAGAAGTGGAATGAACATTCTTTTACTTCTTAATTGTTTCTCTCTGAAATGCATAGCTTAAGAATTCACTATGATTTTTATCAAATCTGAATCAAGGTATTTTTAGTTTTTAATACTATTATCCATTATTTTTTAGGTTCTCCACACTCTTCTAGTCTTCTTTTCATATTAAGTGGCAAGTCATCATACATGTTGACGATAGGTTAAAAAAGAAAATAAGCAACCTAAGCAATATGTACCACTGGACATTGGGGAGAAAGAAGATAAGGAGGTAAGAGGAGTGTTAGACAAAAGGGTGGACTTTGATGTATGGAGAAGTTTCATGACAGGTATATTGGATTTAACTGGTCACAAAGAATGGGTAGAATTAGGAAACTGAAAATTAGAGCTAACATCATAAAAACTAACACTAATTTGATCAGAGACACTATAAAAAGTAGAACATATATAAGGATAAAATAATTCTTAATTTCTCAAACATTAATGCAGTACAAAGTAGGTTCGATGGTCATAAATTTAGAGTGTGATGCTTTTCTAAATTCATAATTTTATATGAGGGAGGGACTCTTTAGAAGACTGAGATTCATTCTGCAGTCAAATGCTCTACCATTGAGCCACACCCTCCAGAGATTCATTTTGTTTTGGCTTAAATTATTAGTTAGCTTTCCATTTATTTCCAATGTGTAAGCAAATACAGACTTCTACTTTAATCCAGTATCTAGTTGCCTCCAGTAGCTGATCAGGTTATTCTATTTTATTTAGTGTGCATTCGTCTATTTCATGTTTCATCTGAATGAGCGTCTTAAGAGTGTGGGATTTAAAAAAATCCTACAAGTAGACTATAAAAGGAGAAATAAAAGCAGGAACAGATTTCAAATAACAGAGAATGTTTCTTTTGTTCTCTTTTCATATTTCTACAATTGCTTTTCATTAATATTCTTATATGTGCCTTTAAAATATTTACAAATTTGTTTGATTTGAATTTTAAATCTTTTCAAAACCTTTTATAAAGTTATGTTTTAGGTTTATAGAGCATTTTTTACTTTATTTTATACCTTTTAATTTGTATTTAAAGATTAAGCATATAATAAAGTTTATGTTATTTGTATTATTTAATTTTAGCAACAGAAATGGGACCCTGAGCTGTAAGCCAACCATGCCCAAGGTTAAGACAAAATAAAGTCCCATACTCTTCACCAAGAAGAAACCTGCATAGGAATTGTGAAATCTGAGTGTCTTTTTGCTTTGGCCTCTCTAGCTGTGTGGCCTTCATTAGGTCATGTTACATTTTAGGATATAATTTCTTTAAATATTGGTAAAATGGAAAAGTAGTACTGGCTACTTTTTCTGGTTCCTGCAGTACAGAAATCTAGGAATTTATTGACAACTATTTTGGCATTTTTTTATTATGTGACCACTTCAAGAAATACTTTGGACAATAACCCACTAAAACGTACATCATATATGAGAGGTAAAAGCAGTGTGTGTCAACAATCCCTGTGATAATAAACTGAAAGAATACAAGGGAAGAATGGCTGTTTCTTAAGCAGAGCTTGGCCTGAATGCTGAGAATGTGGGCTTTTGATTAGGGCAGATTAGGAGAATATTGCTCATACAGCATGACACTCAAGATTGGTAAATGACAATGCAGGTGAGAAGACCTCGTGTTTTATTTTTGACTCACTGCAAATCATCCAACATCTCTGGGCCTTGGTTTCTATCCATCAAGTGAAAGGACTGGAGTAAATGATCAGAATGTTCTTTTACAGCTCAAATAAGAGTCAAAGATATAATCTTAATTAAAGTCAGTTTCAAGAAAACCAAAGAGAAAATTCAGCTCTAGCTGACCATGTTTAGCAAATCAAAGACTAGTTACTCATATATAATGAGTGCAAGTTTTTAATGAGCACTATATGTCAAGGACCTGCATACAAAAATAGATTCCAGAAAGCAAAGTCTATGCAGAGAAATGTGCAAAATTGTTTATAGTGTCATAGGATCATTGCTATCTAAGAAATGTGAGCAGTGTGCTGTGGAAAATACATACAAGGGAAGAAGTAATGGATTTTGCTTGAGGGTTCACTTAAGAACTGCCATAATAATTGGAACTTGATATATGAGATTGAGTTTGTCAAAAGGAGAGACTCGTGGTGTATCTCCATGGCAGCCCTGGGTTTGAACCTCAGCACTCTCAGAGAAAGAAAATGAAAAAGAAAGATGAATAGTATGACAGCATAAGACAAAGCTCTAAGTGTTCCAATGCCAGGAAAACTCTTTGAGAGACTCACTAGTTGATTATAACTACGATACAAACATTAGGGGCTGAATCATAAAAGGGTTCTTGAATTTATCTGTCTACATTTTTGGCCTGTATATAATGGGGATATTTTTTTAAAAATATCTTAAGTAGTGGAGGATTTGAGGGAAATCACTTTCTCTACAGTTATAAGGAGGAACAGATTGAAGGATACTGAGACTGGCAGTAGGAAGGAAAATTAGATGGCTATTATGGTTGTTTTGAGAGATTATTAGGGATGTGTGTTAAGATGGGTTGGGTTGCACTAAAGTGATGAATGACCTTCCCAAACATCAGTGGTTTGCAATAACAAATATATTGCTTGCTTAATATATAAGCATCAGGGGAGGGGAGACTGCCCAGTACAGTCATTGCAGGAGAGCTTCTTCCAATCTCCTCTTCAGAGTTAAATGAGCATGGAAAACTGTGCACAGTCTCCACAAGCTTCAACTTGGAAATGTCTCATTCCACATCTACTCACATGCTGTTGGGAATATCAAGTCACCTGGCCACGCTCAGCTTCAAGAGCTGAACAATGCAGCATGCTAGAATCTCCGAAAAAGAAAAGTAAAAGATGGGTGAACAGCTCTCATGACTTGGATGGCAATTAGATTTGGAGGAAATAGGATGAGCGAAGACAAGATTACTTCAAAGAGATTTCTAGTTGAGATTTTTATTTATGCACTCAAGTCCTCATTCTTTGTGTAATCATTTTTACATGTCCTTACTTTCCCTTTTTCCAGGAAGCTTTCACTCACCCTGAGTAACAATGACCTAGGTTACCAGTGTGATGCCAGAGAAGAAAATTAGAAGATCCACAGTAGTACCTGTTATATGGTATCTCCAACACATAGACACCATAGAAGTAAATGATGTAAAATGCATAAATAGTGGTACAATGTAGTAAAGATAATTAGGATGGATTGGATTTAAAGTATTTATAACTTTTTAATCTAATTGCTTTAATTGTAACTTTATCTCATTTAATTTTTAGTAACCTCTGTGTTCAGTGACTAGCTTACCAGAGTCCTGAAAATTCATCAGTTGCCTCTTCCAAGCCAGTATGGGCTTGTTCCAGCACACTACCGGTGTCTTCTTTTTCTCTGCACTCCTGTAGCACTCTGACTTGTCTCTATCATGGTTCTTATCAAACCTTATTTTAATTATTCATTCACCCATCTCTCTTGTCTGCTGCATGATAAAAATCCTCAAGGAAAAGGACATTGCCTCATTGTTGAATTCTTCAGCGTTTAGCGTATTGTTTGTAGCACAGAAGCAACTCAGCAAATACTGGTAAAGGTAAAAAAGAAGTATATTTTTCATGAAATAAGAAAATTAGTAGTATCTTTTTCCACTGATATTATTTTCAGGGACCAAGTCACTCCATTTTATGAAAAAGAGAGCCAAGCCAGACAATTGCTCCTCTGTGGATCTCACTTTACCTGCAAATACCCAGCTGTTGAAAAAAAAAAAAATGTCTGAGAGCCTGGCTTTGTGCTTTTGGCTGAATGACAGTTTCTGTTAAAAAAAAAAAAAAAAAAAGCCTCAGGTTCAGTATGTATTTAAGACCTGGACTGTAACTTTTGAAAATTCTGTTATAGTTTTGGAGCTTTATTTTGCAAATAACCTAAGTACAACCACTTAATATTCTTGTCTACCAATTGAATCAAATTATTAAAGGCAGCAATCATGCTTTATTTATATAATTCTCACATGTAACCTTATATTGACCACATCATAGGGACTCAAGATCTTATGAGTTTGAATTAACTATTTTACTTCTAACCCAAATACCAATATTAAGAGTCTTCAATTGTTTTCAAAACTCCCAGTAGATCTTTTATATTTTCCGTTTTCATGAGTTACCTGGATCTGTATTACGGGAATGCCACTGCACTTTACATTGAAATTAGTAGTGTGGATCTTTAGCTTTATTACAACTCAGTATCTTGACACTGACTTACAATTGTCTTTGCAATGTATATGCAGCTGACATACCACTTCAAGGACAACTGAGCATTCTCTCCAAGAGTAAAAATGCATTGCGTGACAGATTGCAGACACTTGGGATAGCTGGGTTATTAGAATCCTTATCTAAATTGTTTACCTGTCACGTTTCTTTGGTTACCCAGAATAATTTGGACAAATGAGACTCCCCATTGGTAATTACATTACCTTAACAACATTTTGGTGAATGTACATAAAAGGCAATAATAGCTTCTACCAGCTCCCTGTCCTGCAGCATGTCACAGCCCCAGATTCTGATACTGTCTGACACTTATTACTTAAGCCATATATTGTAAAAGCAGAAACTTCTATAAGGTCCTTTCCCAAATGATTCTGTCTCAAAATGCAGAGCCTCAAAAATCTGATTATGTCTGCTACTTTCCATGGATGTCATACACATTTATGGGAAAGCCCAAATTTGTGAATCAGAAATTGTCAAATGGGAAACATGAAATAGAATCTCTAGAGTGGGAGACCTTTTCTATCTCCCCTTCAAAATACTGGTTACACACTTGAAGGACTTTTCCTATCCCCAACACTAAGAATCCTGATTCTCCTGATTCTTATAGGAAGAAATGGTATTCAAGACCAGGTGTTATCTGACTTACATACTTTAGGATAGGAAAATGTTTTAAAACCATTATTCCATACTTTCTTTTATCTAAACAATGAAAGGAAAAAAACATTGATGTGCAAAGATTACACTTTCTATTCTCCATAAACATACTTCAGTATCCTGCCAAGTAGAATTCAAATATGTGTGTCCCATAGGTATCCCACCTCACAGAATACTAATGTTGTTCTATGATGTGGGTATTAACACAAAATCTGAATACTATAAATATTTCTTTTCAACTTGTGACACATATTAATGTGGTTTACTACCTCTTTGAAATCTTCTAGTAGCTTGTCTACATCTGTACTTTTGTTTTTATTCAATTCACTACTTTTCAAATCCAATTCATGATTTATATCAGCCACAGTCCTATTAATAGACAGAAAACACAGTGATCTGAAGAGGCAAAATTTGATGTAAAATATTATTAATTATAACAGTGGATTGGATTAAAAGTAGGGATTTGATTGTAAAAACATAATGAGAACTGTAAGCATAAGACATAGCAGATAGGAGCTGCCTTTGGCCCTGGAGATGCCCAAGGAAGTCCTTATTCTTTCTTCCAAGACTGAGATCCAGACTTCCCTCATTTAAAATATATTATTTCTAATATCAATATACTTTTTAAGACATTGTAGTTAAATGAAATTGCAAAGAAATAAACAGAAATAGAACAATATTTGGGATAGGAATAGACATAAAACATCTTGAGTTTCATTTTTACCATTTACTTTCACATGGTTTGGACTATGATAATTTTTGCATCTGAGCAGACATCTATGGACAGAATGTCACATTTCAATGCTGGTGTTCTTCTTCTCCTGGTTCTAGTTTGAAGGATGAATGTATTGAGGTAGTAGCTTCTGAGGCAAGAACTCAAGACCCAAAACCAATGATGGGGGCTTTCATTGTAAGACAAGAGTTTTCATTAGGAATAAACTCCCAGAATCATCACTGAAAGGTAGAACATCTCTGACTTCTGAGTATGGAGGAAACTGTAGGCTAAGTTCCTGTTCTTTCCTGCTAATAAACAGCTGATTTAACTCTGGGCAAGATAAAATATTTTGGAGTTATTGTGATAACTGAATAAAAGTGCAGATGCCTAGTCTAGCCAGAAAGAAATAAACCAATATTATATCTTTTCTTTCTCACTTCTCTGGATTTTTATTCAATTAAGGAGAGATTTGGCAGTCACTTGGTATTTTTAGAAATATCTAATCTTTTAAGATCTGTAATTATTTTTGTGATGTTTTATGTCATAAATGACTAAACATCATTTCACTTTGGACACTTTTAGTGCATGCATTGAAAATAAGAGAAGACTTAATTTTGGTGTAGTGAATTGATAGCATTATATATATGTAATCATATAATTAAATTAATTTTGAGTTATCTACTAAATATCAAGAGACTATGAAAAATGTTTCTGGTTAGAAAACTGTCTCATTGTGCAATATCTGGTTAGATTTGAAGATCAGTACACTTTAAATCTTCAGTATGTCAAGGTGAAGTGCAGGCATGGTGGTACACGTCTGTAATCCAAGACAATTAGTAGACTGAAGCAGGAGGATCATGATTTGAGGACCACCTAGGGGAGAAAAGGCAGTGATCTCAAAAATAAGTCTGATGTGGTAGTGTACACCTGTTAGCCCAGTAATTGGGAAGAGAAGGTAATAAGGTTACAATCCCAGATTAAGACCAGCCTGAGCATAAATGTGAGACCCCATCTGAAAAACACTAAAAACCAAAGGATCTGGAGTGTGGCTAAAGTGGTAAAGTGCTGGCCTCGCAAGCATGAAAGCCTGAATTCAAACCCTAGTACTGAGAAAAAAAATGTCTAGATAACACACTAGGATAGTGTTCAAAATGTCTTAATTTAAGAATAAATAGAGAGTGAGCATGGCATTTGTGATGCATTAATTTTGTCACATATTATTAAGAGTTTTCCAGCCCATTTAAAGTGCTAAGTTGTTGGCAATGGGCTGTACTTCATTTCTGCACTTTACTATCAATTTTTTCACCCGTCCTTTTTCTCCTCCCTTCTTCCACCAATGTTAGCACAGAAATACTCTTTCAGTATGTTACAAAAGAGATCTGCTGTATCTTTCTTTTTTTTTTCTTTTATTATTCATATGTGCATACAAGGCTTGGTTCATTTCTCCCCCCTGCCCCCACCCCCTCCCCCTCCCTTACCACCCACTCCACCCCCTCCCTCTCCCCCCCCACCCCCTCAATACCCAGCAGAAACTATTTTGCCCTTATTTCTAATTTTGTTGTAGAGAGAGTATAAGCAATAACAGGAAGGGACAAGGGTTTTTGCTGGTTGAGATAAGGATAGCTATACAGGGTATTGACTCACATTGTGCTGTATTTTTCATATATAGTTCTGTGTGTGTGTGTGTGTGTGTGTGTGTGTGTGCGCGCGCGCGCGCGCGTGCACGTGAGTGAGCTTGTTTTTCCTTAATGTGTGAAGGATATGGATAATATTAGAAAGATTTCTATTAATTTATATTGTCTAACAACTGGGGCAAGCTCTCCAATAATGGGCCACTCTCACTTGGAGGACTCAATCATAATTTGCCATCAATATGGACTGTCAAACCACACAGGAAAGAGACCCAAGCAATGCAAGTGGTCCCTTCTACCTTGTGAGTTTGTGATTCTGAACAGACACCCATTTTATAGCAAAGAAGAATAAAAATAAGTTGTGATCTGAGCAGGCATCTAAATAAGTTTCTCTGGAAGTTTGGGACCCTTGCACTTTCTTTGCCCGTGGGTTCATCACAACTATTATTTAACTTTTGATGTTTTCCTTCATGAAATTTGCTTTCCACTGTATCTCCAAGTCTCACAGCCTTCATTGCAAAGGACTTATATGCTGACAAATTCATAACAGAAATTTCTATTTTTGCTTTAATGTGAGGCGGCACAGTGGAACTGCATTTGCCCATAAGAATTTCTTGGGGAATAATAATATTCTTTAGACTAGAGACCAGATTTACATCAGTCTCTATTCTAAGTACTCACTTGTGTATTCCTTGTTCCTTTTTAATTTATATTAAGCCTTGAAAATTAAATGCAAAAATGCCTCTAATAATAAAATAAGATTGTGTGTCTGTAATGATGCTATTGGTTGAAAATAGCTACTATGCAAAAAGGCAATTGAGACACAAAATGATTTCTATCTACGTATAGATAGATATACAATTACTATTTATTAAAATGTTTATTGAGGGCCTTATATGTGTGAGGCACTGGACAAGGTACTCAATATATGGCTTTAAGCACAATGATATATACAATATACTCATGGAGTTTAGGTTCTACAAGGGAGAGAGATCACACAAAAATAAATGCAGGAAATGTGTGTGTGTGGGTTTGTGTGTGTGTTGATGCAGTAATAAGCACCAGGGCAAAAAAAAAAAAAAGCAAAGATAGAGATAGAGAGTGTGCAGTGTAAAGATTTCATTTTTAATAGGGTGATCTCTGAAAGCTTCATTGAAAAGTTGACTCTTGAGCCAAGATCTGAGGAGAGTGTGACAATGAGACACAGAGATGTCCTTTAGAGGTGATTCTTTGAAGGAACCATAAGGGCAAAATTCTTGAACAGAACATTGGATATTTTAAAGGAGTATCACATCTGTGTGAACTAGCATTAGCAAGGGATCAGCAGGCAAGATGAGGTCAGAGGGGACCCAAAGAGACAAATGGTATGGGTTGGCTAAGAATCTTTTTCTTTGAATAGATGGGTAGTTACTGGAGAGATTTGAGCAGGAGTGTGGCATGATTAAAATAACCTTTTAAAAGGACAGAAGCAGACATACTAGTTAAGGGTTTATGCAGTACGCAGGCAATATATCATGACAGCTTAGACCTAGGTTGCAGGCAGTATTAGGAAGTGCCTTAGTTTTGAACACTGAATCAAGATCATTTGGTGATGGATTAGATGTGGTGTGGGAGAGACAAGGCTTTGTTTGTTTTGTTTTAACTGGAGCACTGGAAGAATGGTGTTACCATTTTCAGAGGCAGGGAGATAGTGTGGAACAGGCTGGGGAGATAGGGAGTTTGATTTTAGTTACCTTTGAGATGCCCAGTACACCTCCAATTGGCTATGTTGATATATGAGACTACAGTTCAGGGAGGGAACTCAGAATGGAGATTTATATTTCCAAATTGTCTGTGCTTACTGGGATGAGTTTATCTGGATGGTGAGTGTTGATGGAGAGGTATGAAATCTGAGGTAGAGTTCAAGTACAGGAGTCCAGCAGACTGGGGAGTTGCAGCCACTGAATAAGAGAAAATCCCAGAGAGTAGTATCATCAATGCCAAGTGGAAAAGTATGCAAGAAATGCTTAACCACTATTGGTTACATTCCAGGGTGTGACTTCTGTAAAGCAAGATGAGTGAAGGAAATAATCATTTTAAATAAAGCATGTGACCCACTGGATGCATTTCAATATTCAAGAGCATTGACTAACAACACTTTTGAGAAATAACAGTTATCAGATTGCAATGGTTTTTTACTCTGTATTACCAAATACAGTTTGTAACTTCCTGTTACCTGAATACTTGGAGACTGACTAGGAATAATTATATTTTACTTTTTGGTAATGAAAGAATGAACTTTCACTACAAAAAGAGAATTTAGAGTTTAATAGCAATGTTTTTTTTAAAAATAATTGACACAAATCAGAGCTGATTCATTGATCAAAGACCTATGTAGCACATCTCTGCCCTGCATCAGGCACTGTGCCTGATAAATGGGGGTGACGAAGGTTATTTCTCAGTAAGCAAACATTTAGGGGAGGAAAACAGACAATTAAACTATCAATGGCAGTGAAGTTTTAAGTTATTTTTTCTGGGAGGTGACAGGAAGCTAAAGTGGTCAATCAGGGACATGAATCAATCACAAGTTCTTAGCAAACATTTCTTAGAAGCAGGAATCAAACATTGTGGTTAAATTTCAGTATTCCCTAGGATTATTTGGACACATTCCTGGTTTCTGAATTCCTGTCTCATGACAATTTTCCTAACTTGTGCTCTGGGGTCTTCTCTAGTCTGGTAAAATACTAGTCACTTTTGTCTTCTAACTGAGGCTCATCTTTATGTTTACACATTGCCCCACTTAGAGGTTCATATGCTTCTTTATGTAGCTGCTTAAAATACAGTTTATTATTAAGCATAAGACATGCTTCTTTGAAAGAATATAAAGGTGGCTGACTAGCTCTTGGGGAAACTGCTTTATTGCCTGCCCCAGAAACAAGCAATTTCAGTAGTACTGTTGTTATTTATCCATCAGGAGTCTGAAAGGAGAAGTAAACATCTTCAGGCTAACAGTATCCTGATGCCCTAGCTCCTAGAGCTAAGTATCAAAATTAATGAAGTTGTGAGACACACCACTGACAGCCATAGATCTTCTACAGTATAGTTGCAGACGTTATGCAAATGAACTTAATTGAAGTTGAGCTATTTCCACATGTAGTCTGTTCACATACAAAGCAGAAACAGATTCCGTTTATTTTCTTCCTTCCAGAAGCAGAAATTATTTCCTTTTCTTTAAAGTAACATTTTTTTTTAGGACAGGAGCATTCTGATTGATTAGTTAATTAATAAATCAATTTCATATCCTGTGCCAATTTTTTTTTAGTAACTGGAAATCAACAGCAAGTTACTAAAAACATCATCTGTGTCAGAATTTAATGGTTAATATTGACCAGCTCAAAGGGCAGATAAACTCAGGTGAAGAAATAAACTCAGATGATTGCAAAAGAATATTGTTTTAATGCACTCTACTTTCACATCAGTGAAGATGAAATAGAATATCAAAATGATAAGTCATTTGTTTCAGATATACTAATGCAAAGATTACTGTTCAGGCCTTATCCCAAAGTGGTCATTTGCAAGTCTGTCAGTTTGAAGTTCCTCTCCTTTACTCTGCCAGAATGAGATACATCACAGAGAATGACTGCATCTTTGAATGTCTCCTGTCTTAAGTGTGCACTGTAGTTACCTGGCATCATTTTTCTACCTTTTTACCTGATTTTTTTTCTTGCCTTTTTGCAGTGGATATTTTATGTATGACTTCTAAATGGGAATCTGAGGTATCCAATTTTTCAAACATACCCTAAAACTCCAGCTCCAGATTATTTTTTGTAAATAGTGTGAATGTTGTAACAGGAGACTGAAGAAAAAAAACAGGAACTGGAGTTTTTTATATATATATATATATGTTTCAAAATATTTATCAAGAAGTCTGATATTCTCAATTTGTGTTTTGATGAAGAATTTTTGCTCTAAAAGAATTCTGTAATTCTTGAATATTAAGAATGAGAGGATAGTCAAAGGTACCAAACAAATGACATTTAAGATTTGCTAAGTTGAGAGGCAAAATCGGGTTAAGTTAACAAAGAGTTGAAGTATTATGACATCTCATAGGAACTATTATGAAGCTAAATGTTTACAAAGCAACTTCAGAAAAGATGGAGTAAGGACTGAGTCAAGGAAATCCAAAAGATAAAATAAAGAACAATATCAGGTAACAGATCCAAAAACCAACTGCAAAAGAAAATGCAGTATTTTATCCAAGGACACTAGAGATTTGAAGATACTGAAGAAAAAAAGACCTCAAAAAAATTTCTATAGTGGAAGCACAAAGTTGGAGGTTGTTTTACAAGCAATATTTAGAAACACAGCACTTTATTTTATAGTTACAACTCATCTAAATTCTAAAATGCTATTTATATAATACTAATTTATACACCTTGAATGTCAAGAATACGCCATGTATCTCATATGCATTATTTAAAACTTTTTTCATAACTCTTTAGGGGTTATATACATGATCCTGAGACTCAAAAAGGCCAAATGAATATTCTGAGGGTGAATGAGTTGGTAATTTGGGAAGCTAGAATTCAAACTCTGGTTTACACAAATTTATAAAATATTCTATTTACTTCTGCATCTCAGGGGCTCTCAAGAACTACTTCTTAGACAACTGAAATTATCTGTGCTCTGTAATAGTCTGTTCAGTTACATCTGATCAAAGAGATAGACATGTGTAGACTCCCACATCTTCACATCTTTGAATGTTTGCATCACTCATCGAGATTCTTTGCTGATTCTAGACCTCCTTAGAGTATTCTCTCAAATCCATATAGCATTCTCCTCCTCTGACTAACTGTTTTCCAAATCTGCTATAAGATCTTCATATAAAAAAGTGTTTGAACATATCTCTAACTCATTTCCTAAAGGTTGAAATATGATCACAAACCATTGAGGCCTTACAATCTCATAGAGACAAAAGGTCCTAAGAAATAAACTGAAGTAGAATAGCAATTTTATTCATAGCTAAAATATCAAAAGGACCACAGCAAATGATATACCTGAATAATTCATTCTGTCAAGGTTTCTCCCTTTTGAGTCAATTAGGTCAAGAAGGAAACTTTTCACTTATCTTAAAGGGCAGATAATATACATGGTCTGCATATCCTCTAATCGTGCATGGCTGAGTTCCCATAGAATATGACTCTTTCTGAGCCATGTGTTGTGGGATCACTGAGTTTTTTAACCTTGTCTTTTCTGTTTCCTGAACCTCAATATTTCTTCTCTGCAACATTTAAGGTGGCTTTTGGATTACTAGAAATATACAGTGTATAAACACACTTGATGAAAGTCCAGTGTGTGATTTCACTACCTATGGATTTAAATACCCACTCTGAGTGAAGTTAGTGCAAGAGAAGAGGCAGCAATGCCTGTTAGCCTAATTTTATCTAGCAGCACTTCTCTAATTTGAGTTCTGGGTACTCTGTTCAGCCCTCAGATTTGGAAAACAGATAAATTTTAGCAGCATCCCCAACTTTTTTCTTTATTTTTCATACATTTTTATTAGTATATAATAATTGTGATTTTTCCATATATGTATGCAATGTACCCCAGTTAGGTTTATCCTCACCATTATTCTCCCTCATACTCCTCTCTCTCCCCTTCTTAAAAAGACTTCAACAGGTTTCAATATTCCATCTTCATGCACCTATACAAAATACATCTATCATATTCACCCACCTTTACCCCCTGCTTCATGTTCCCCCTCCTGTTAGTACACTTCCTCCAACATGCCCCATTTTACATTCCCGTCCTTCATTGTTTAAGTGTATGGTCATTGTTTAAAGGGATTTTGCTTAAGTATTTCACCTGTGAATATGCTGTACTTTAATCATTTGTCATTTTAATAAGTGAGGTCTGTGTCAGCATACCTGGAGAACTTATGACATCAAGGTTAAATAATATCTTCTGGAAAATAAATGGGATTGGGAACTAAGGCAGCAAATGATGTTAGGTCTTTCTGTAGTGTTTACCTTAATTAAATAGAAGTGTGTATAAATTAAATAACTATGTAGATAGGTAGATATGTAGACAGATAACTAGATACATTGATAAAGAGGCTTCTTAGGAAACTTCTGTCTTTTTGGTCTGAAGACATAGCTTTCCTTATCATGGTACTAACACTGGGGATTCAGGATTCTTCTATGTCTCTGTTTCTTTCTCTCTCTCTCTCTCTCTCTCTCTCTCTCTCTCTCTTTCTTCCTCTTTTGGATTGTTTAGAAAGGGTCTTGCTATGTAGCCCAGGTTTGTCTTGAACTCAGGATCCTCCTGCCTTAACCTTTTGAGTACTGGGATTACATTTGTGTACCACCACACCCGACTATGACTTGCTCTCTTAAATATAAGACACCTGTACTGCCAATGTATATGTAGTCACAATCATTAAAATTATGTTTAACCACAGAGTGGCACAAAATATTACCACAGAATGTAAAACTATTTATAAAATATAAGCATAGTAAAGTGACAGTAAGAGTACATTTTAGCAAGACTTCAAAGAACTTTATCAGGCCACCTGGAGAGCCACTTGGCAAGGGAGCCAGATGTCCGCCAGTACTCTCTAGAGTCAGGGAAACAGCACAGTAGCAACCAGGAGATCTTGCCAAATTCCCTTTCATAATTTGAATTGACTTGTGATTTTTCACTTCTCAATCAAAAATCCTAGTGGTTGCCTAAACAGTGTATGGAATTAAATCTGCGTATACCAACTGAAATCAGGACATCTTTTGGCCAGGGAAGGAACACCCTTGCCTATTGTTTCCTTCCTTCTCCAGGCTCATTCATGCTTCTGCTGTTCAGGTATTGTTCTTCCTATTTTTAGAATGTGGACTTCCTTATTGTCTCTCCTAGCCACCTGTGAAAACCCTACTCAATTGCTAAAATTCATTGCAAACCTTCTTTAGTAATGCCTACCCTGAAGATTTTCTCCCCCTTTTCCTTGCCACACATGTCCAAAGCATACATGCAACAGCCTTCTGATACACTGAGACTGTTTTCATCTCTCTTTCCAGTGGGATTATGAGAGTTTAAAATGCAGAGCTGGCTTCCACTCATTTTTACATCTTTCTTTAGCACCTAGCAGTCGGTTGAATAAATGAATGGTTTTCCATAAAACAACTCTTGTTTGTACTATTGAAAGACAGGATAATGAGCTCAATGGAATAGTAAATTGATGGAATATGACATTTATGTTCTTAAGAACTCTTAAGTTTTTAGTTTTAGAAAATACATACCTTTGAAATAAAAGAATCTGTCTGTCTTTATGCTAGTGATGTATACACATAAATAAAAACACATAAATAGGCTTAGAGCCTCTTCAGAGATAAGTACTATCTAAATGCAGAGTCATGTCTTATGAATATGGCATGTAATTTGCAGGAAATTAACTTTAATTTGGTCATGAGGATGACTTTATGCTACTCTATTATTATGGAAGAAGGAAAGAATTGTGTAGACTATGTGAATCGTAAGTGCTGAGTTTACAGTTGTGCTTTATTGGTTTGGCAGCAAAAGTATTATTGGATGTATTAGAGTAGGATCTGTAGGCAAGAGTTCAATACTGAATTATGAAACCCAAAAGTGTTTGATAATGGGATGATGGGCTTTTTGTGTGACCGTTTTAGTCAATTGACCAAGAACTTCAACTCTGATATGTCCTTGCCCCCAGAAACTACTTAATTGCAAAAATTGAGTATCTAACTTGTACTTTCCATTAGCTGGTTGAAATGGAAGCTGTGTTGATTATAATTGACATTTAACTTTGTAAAGTATGGTACCAAAGGTGGTGATTAGTTTAAAGTCTCCTTTTAGCTTTGCACTCTGTTACTCACCAATTATAGTTTCTTTATTACAATTTTTTAAAATTTGTTCATTATTGGAGTTTTAGAAAAGGGGAAAATGAAACTCAAAGAAAATGCAATTAATACAGATTCTCCAAATGCAGAATCAATCGTATATTATGTTTAGCTGCAGAGAAGTTAAGAAACTTGGCCTGTGTTACACAGCTTGTAAAGGTAGAGTTAAAATGCAAATCTAAGTGATCAGGCACTGTGTCTGTATTTTAAATCAATACACTGTACTGAAAAAGTACCTTGTACATAAACATTGATGTTAGCTCACTGAACAGTTTAATCAAATTCTGAATTAAAGCTCTGGTGTTACATAACAACTTTGAATCATTTCCTTTTACTGTGAAGCATGGTCATTTAAATCTGTGAGAACAGATTGATAATCATAGATCCATCTCAAAACTTAAAAAATACATGAAAAAGAAACTACTGAATTTGGAGACAAACAGCAAGAAGATAAAGTCTAGTTTGAATTTCCTTTAACATGTATGTGTTGCAAGGTTCTATTTATCTTTAGAAGTTTGAGTATTTTGTTCTCTTTAATCTTTTTTTTTCTATTTGTATTTCACTTGAGGAAATTGGAGAACTTTGTACTATACTTAAAATGGAAAATCCTTTAGGTGCTATCAAGTGCAGCTGGTCTACTGCACATTTTTTCAGTAAAAAAGAGAAGTGGAGACATGTTTAAATGGAACCTTGAAGATAATAATTTCCCTCTGATCCCCATTTGGTGGATAAACTGATGCTAACTGATACAGAATAGGTATGAAGTGTCTGACACTCACTATTGCTTTTTCTTTTATATGACAGAAAGTTTTCTTCTCAAAACTGCTGATGAGAATTCAAAGTCAAATGATAGTCTCTACTGCATGTCACCATGAATTTCTAGAGAGTTTAGGAATAGTGCACTCCTTTATTTGTTCAAGTGTTTGTTGAACTTTTACTCTACTTAGCAGCATTGAACTGGTAACACGAAACTTGGCCCTGATGAAGTACCATATATACACATTTGCATGGCTAGTCAACATCATCTCCCCAGGTTCATATCAGGAGAACATATGAGAATGCTATTCTCCTCATAGGATCTCCATGGAATGTCTGTTAGCAACAGCTGAACTAGCAGCAGGCAGATAATAAATTTAAATTGATTCCTTTATATTTCTTTATGAAATGAGTTCATTCCAATGATCCTGGATGTCTAATATAATTGTGTTTCCCTGTCCCCTTTCCTTCTCCTCTCTGACTTCTCTTATATTTTGTCATGTGTATTGAAACTTGTATCTTTTAATTTCTAACATTAGCTACCATCAATGATTAGCAACTCTAAGGGCTTCACTGTAGAAAACATTTCTTCTTTGCTGATCATTTGTTAGGGTGTCAGCTGTGTCCTGAAACTTAATATGAGTATTTGGATTGTTTTGTTTGTGAAGTCCCAAGGGCTGTCTTCTTAAGAATGACAAATACAATATACAATACAGTAAACACTATTGAGTATGCTACAGTAGATTACAATCTGAAAAATGTGGTTGTTGACACCTGAAATAAAAAATGCACTAATAATGGCTAAAAGGTACTTGAGAATTCAGGAAGAGTCCTCTGTAAATAGATTTGCTTATGAAAATAATAATTTTGATTTATTTATACACTGGTTATATAGTCTTGTCTTACAAAATATTTCCTCATACTGTGTTGGTTTACCATTTAGTTTTCTTAAAATTCTCATCCTCCTGTGATCATAAGTCTATCCATGTAAGAAGAAAGCATTCATGAAATGTTAGCAACATAGATTTGACTTTATTTTATGAAATTTTAAATGTATTTCTTTTTGAAGGAAGCACTGCTAGTTTGTCTTCTCTTATGTTTAAAAAACTCATATTACTTGAGTTGAAATTCTAATTTTCAATCTTTGCCTATAAAAAGAGCCATTTATGTGATTTAAGCTATAGGCACAAATATAAATAGGCTAATATATATTTTACTTGGGAAAAATGTATTCTAAATAAGTGCACTTTGCAGATAATTCAAGCTTATTCCTTCTTGTGTTTTGGTATCTATGTTAATCAGAGTAGATATGAACATTTCTATACATAGTGATTTCATTCTTCTCAAAGTACCTGCATTCCTTTATTGAAGGCTTGATTTCACTACTTCAAACAGCAGTTGTCATACCATAAGTGTTAAAGTACCATATTCTTAGAAGTTATGAAGTTAGCAGTGGTATTTCTGAGAAGGTTGTCTCCTTTTCTGTTTTTGCTTCACAATGATACTGCCATTTCTTCTCCATTATGCTATAATAGGAGTTAATTCAGAACCCATAAATCAAGAAGATTCCAGGAGGAGGAGACTAGTGAAATGAGCTCATGTAGGTGCCATTGTTGTGAGCAGGCAATGCATTAAAATACAAAGAGCAAATTGGTAACCATTGGCTCAGATTATGAAGCAGAACTTGGAGTGGGAACCATATTAAAGAAGGAGTTAGAAATCAGGAAGAGTGGACAATGTAAATGGACAGTGATCAAGGACTTACATCAGAAATCAGGGATAAAATTAGGTAACTGGTTGATATGAGCAAAGTCTAATCATTTTATTCCTATAAGGAAAAATCAGAAGAGAACAAGAATAAAGTTAAGGACTACTAGCTGTCACCTGTTTGCCCCAGTCTTAGGCTTCTAGTTTGAGTGTAGATGACTATGAACTTGCAAGGTGGGATTTCTATTGGGAAAATAAAGCCCCATTGGTTCTGGCATACTCTCATTCTTACAAACACAGCTCTCTGTCCTTCAAGGTCATCCAATGTTAAATATTAAATTCGAGTGCCTTTGATTTACTGTTGTAACCCAGTGGATTCTAGGTAGCTATATAGATAATATATAGTGAATTGTGAAGTTAATATTCCCAAAATCATGTGTAAAATCTAACTCACTAAGGCTCAAAGGAAGAATCTTTGGTACCCTCATTTACCAAGTTCATGGGTTTAGTACAGTGGTACTGTGTTCAAAAAGGAGGTGATAATAACATTTGAAAATATCTGACAACATTTTTGATCGCCACAAATGGGTTAGTACTTCTGACACTTAGTAGAAAGAGGCTAGGGATGATGTTAAACATTCTACATTACACAGAGAAAAAAAACTTCGTTAAAAATAATTTGGCCCAAAATAGTGTTAAGAAACAATGACCTGCGACAACTCAGAATATAAGAGAGCCCGAAATGTAAGTATCTCTAAAGTCCATCAGGCAGAGGGATATAAACTAAGATATTTCAGTGTGGTAATTTTAACTCTGGATAGATAATGGAGAAACTGATACAGCCCAAGAACTTGTTTCACTCCCTCTATCTAGGTTTGGAGAGAAGTGGCTCCTTAGAAGACATTTCTAGATTTACTTACCCTGCACTCTTAATAGTCTTCTCAAAGGAAGAATGACTGTGGTAATTAAGTGACAGCAAATCTGGTGACAGTCCTTTGCTCTCATTAACAAGCCATTTTAGCATGGCAGAAATGAGTCATGACTGGCTTCGAAATGAGGATATTGAATGGATTAATCATACTGGATGACAGAAGATGTGATAAAATCTCAGTTGATTCTGTGATTGGAATAAACATGTCTATCAGAGAGTCTAGTAGCTAATCTCCCCTTCTTTTATCTAACAGTTCATCTTTATAGGACTTAAAAGAACTAGAAGTTTCTGTCTTATATCAGAAACTAAGGCTGCTTTGTTGGCCCCATACATGCACTGAAACAGTGCTAACAAGACTAGGGTCCCCTAGACAACTCTGTGACCATCAAATCTGACCAAGAAAAATATATGCATAGTCTTAGCTGCTCCCCATAAAATGGAGATCAGTAGAGAAAGAGTTTTCCTAAGGACAAATTAATAAATTTTACACACTAATTCCCTCCAGTTAAATAGACCGCAAGTGACTTCACTTTATTGCTGATCTTAAAGAATTAGAGAAGCTGTATCAAAGAAATCTGAATCTTCATTTATGTTCTTAATAAATGTTTGGATGAATGTGTGAATGAATAATGGAAGAGCCAAATGAAATATTTTGCAATTGTGGTACCAGAAGCACAAAGAAAAATTTGAAAACCATATTGTAAAAATCGTAGATCTTTTCAAGAGGAAAGCAAATTAATTTTTATACAGAAACTTTTTCCATTTAGTCTTTTTTTTGAGTGAAGCAGCTCACCCCTGACATTTCCACTCCTACACAATTTCTAGAGCATATATAAATTTTCTGTTTCTTGAGTTTGATACAAGGAAAGTCATAAGAAACTCAGTAGACATTTGTTAAACTGAGTTGAAAATAATTTATCATATATTAGAAATGGCAAAGATATACCATCTAAAGTGGCACCAAGACAAGAGTGAAAATGGAATAAAAAAGGATTTTGTTCCAGTTTACTAAGGAAGATTCTGTCCCCTCATTTATCTTCCAAAAATACTGTGTGAAAGATAAGAGATGCACATCAATGTATAGTAACTAGGGACATTAAAATATAAAATTCCAAAGGCTGGCGATTAAAAGATGCTATGTAGCATACATTCATAAGTAACTTTAGAAGCTGTAGGTCAGGCTGGCCTCAATAGCTTTGCTCTTTTATCTTAGAGAGAATGCTCTGAGTGAGCAAGGAAATTGAGGTGTTTGAAAAAGCTGTCTCTCAGAAACCTATAGATTAACATGTTAAATGTTACAAGTTGTATTTCTCTTTATTCCCACTTTCTCTCTCTCTCCCTCCCTCTCTCTCTCTCTCTCTCTCTCTCTCTCTCTCTCTCTCTATATATATATATATATATATATATATATTCCTTCCTCTTATTTTTCCTTTTTTTCTCCAGTCCTTCCTCCTTCCCTCTCATTTTCTCCTTTCTCTAACTTCTCCCTGTCTGATTCTCCTATCTTTCTCATCTTCTTTCTTCTCCTCTTCTCCGTCTCTATTTCCTTCCTCTCATTTTCTGGGTTTCCAATAATAAGGAAGGACTCCTTGTAGCCCTCTCACAAAGAACAAGGGAGTTTAGCAGGTAGGCAAATGCCAGGTGAGTATGCCTAGCACAGAAGTGAAGAGTTTTCAGCTTCCATGAATTAACAGTTAGTATCAGGAACATTGAAGGTACAGCCATTGTTGACTACAACCAATTAATCTTGACAGAAAGCTAATAATTTTTATAAAAATTATTAAAGGGAGCTACCATCTCAAAAATTGACAAAGCTTGACATCAGACTATATTTTTAGATGATAACTTTATTTCTCAGTTTTCTAAGGGGATTTTCTCATCTAATTTTCAAAATAATTTTGTTGGGTAGGTCTATGAAGTGGATATTATTAGTTACCTTTACACATAAGGAAATTGAAGCTTAAACATTTTGAATGACTGAGAAAAAGTCATGAGCAAAAGTGAGTCAACAGAGGAAGCTGGGATAACTTTCATCCACACTCCTTACTCATTCTTACCTGGTTAATGATAGAGTGAATGCCCCTGCAACCTTATCTGCTAAATATAATATATAATGAATGCATGCTTAGAAATCTAAAAGAGGAGGATGAAGACTAAGCTGAGTAATAGCTTTCATCAGCTTTTTATCAGATCTCTAAGTGGAAAACTTGCCTTTAAATCCCATATGACAGCAGCTGCACATGACATTGTCTATGTTGCTGGAATAAATATCTGTAGAAATGAACATGTATTTTAGCAAGAAAGTAAAAAAGGGAGATTAATTTATCTAGAGACAAGGCAACACAAGAGAGTTATTAATAGCTCTCATGAGAAGAATCCATCTGCCCTCATCAACTGTGGGTTAATCTTTAAAATGTACCCAAATATCTAAGATATAAGTAGCCCTTTGCTAAAGGCAAAATTACAAAATGTTGAAAGCATGATTTTCAGTCTGATAAAGGAGGGGGGAGGGTCTCCTTATTCTGTTGTACTAGTACACAAGGAAATTATATGTAGATTAATTAATATTTGGGTAATAAATTAACCCAAATAACAAGAAATCCTGCTTGCTTTGCTCAGCTTTCTCTTACTAAATTCCCTAATAATGTGTGGGATCTAGGATCCAATTGAAAATTATTGTCTCTTAAAAATATTTTAGAATGGGAAAGAATGTATTATTAAAAATTTGTTATAACCAATCATATTAACTTCTGGTTTAAGTGCTTTGAATATGTTAGTTTATGTGTTATAGTTTTAATGGCCATTGTAACAGATTCATTTCCACAAATGTTTATTCCAACACCATAGACCAATGTCATGGGCAGCTGTTGTTATATGGGATTTAAAGTCAACTTTCCCATTTAGAGATCTGAAAAAAGTTGACCAAAGCCATTAGACAACTTAGTCTTTATTTTCTTAGTCTGCATTTGAAAACCAAATCAGTATTTAATGTGGGCTCCTTGGCAGGGTAGGGGTTAGGAATGGGGGAGTAGATCAGCAGAAAGGTAGGCTAAGATCTTCTACAATCCTTCAAAGCATGGGGTTTAAGATTAGAGTAGCTCACATTTAAGTAGCTTTACTTAATTCTTCAAACTGTAGGTGAATGATTTAATCTTTCTCATCCTTTCTTCCTTATCCTTTCTGGGAGATAGTGAAACTTACATCACACGGTTTTTGTGAAGGTTAGTTTATAAAATTCATAAAAATTTCTAATCCTTATTTCCTGACCATAGAGAATAAATAGATACCATTAATGTTTTGCAGTACTGAAGCCTCTCAGGGAGGTTCACATTACAATTTCATTATTATCCTTTTGTTCTTAATGTTTTTTTTCTGCAAAAAATAATAAAAGTAGCAGAAGACATACAGTTAAATATTGACTATGATTTTTACCATTAAATTTACCATTTAGAACACATGAAATCAGTGTTTTCCACTAATGCATATTTCTTCTTAAAGGTATATTTTAATTTTTCCTTATTTTCATAAATGCTTTAGTTTTATATCTAAGTGTTAGCACTATATTGTGAGTACTTAAATTTTGTTGCATTCTCCTTTCTTTTGTGTCATTTATTCTCTCCCTCCAATGATTTAGTTTTACACAAATGAAACACACATTTGTAGAGAATGTACCTTTATTTCATAAAAATGACTCAGATTATACACATATCTTTTAACTTGCCTTTCCACATAACACTACATAACAGTTGTGGATGACTCTATCCTGTAGAAATGAAAGGTTCGTATGGCCAGGATCTGAGTCCAGGGCTGTACATGGCAGGGTGGTTTGAGGTAGAAATTCGGGAAACATTCCCGAATTTCTGTCGGTAGGGATGAGGGTGAATAAACACAGCACTTCAGTGTTAAGGGACGCTGTGTGTCTGTTTACCTATAGATGTATTTTTTAAGCAGAAAAGGAAACAATTCATTTAATTTTGTAATGCACTTATTTCACTGATTAGGAAAACTGAGGCCTGAAACAACTCGCTTAACTTCAGACCTTGGGAGAGTCATGTCGTAAGCCTGACTCCGAGCCCAGTGCTCATTCCAGTGGCTCAAGGCTCACATGGAGCAGAGGGTCAGCTGTGGATGGATCAGCGTATGAATTTGCAAAGTGCCTTTTAAAAGACTTTTAGCATATTTTCTGCAGTGCAAGTTTAACTGCATTTAAAATACTCTAGCGTATGTAGCATGTAAACTGCATAAGGTGGTTTTCAGTTACAGCACATAGTTAGTGTCACCCACTGTCACACATTTGTTCCCTGACTGATTTTCCTAGAGAAGGGCAGAGCCCTGCCTTGCTTGGCTGTGCACCACATGGCAGGGTCCTGAATATTTTATCATGCTGCTCTGATGAGAAGGGGTACCGCGGCAAGTTCCAGGGGAGTGCGTGCAGTAAGATTGTCTTCAAACTGTTCTGGAAATGCATCCTTAGGGCATGCTCAAGGACATTCAGAAAGCACAGAGAATTCCGAGACATTCTTTTCCCTCCCTGAGTCAAAACTAAATGTAGAATTGTGAGTTAAAACCAAAGGAGGTCTTTATGTTCTCTGTACTGTAAAATTTTGCTTTTTGTAAATCAAATCAAGACAACGTAGTTTGTGAAGAACAGCTGCAGTTGTGTTTTGCACAGGATATTGTTTAATTTTCCATAATGCTATGCCAGTGTGTGCTCTCCTATGCAATATAATCTGAAAGTTGCATGTACTCGCAGCCCCGGTGGTTGTCAAAATACGATGTAGATAATTGTAAGCCGTTGGAATAGAATATGTGCTTTTTTTTTTTGACATTTGGTCTAGGGTATTAGTGTAGTTATAAAAGCTTCAATGAAAACTAGCACAAAAGAGAATTCACACTAAAGGGAATTATAATTTCCTATAGACATGGCATCACTGAGTAAATGTTTCTGTGTATATCTAGTGCCAGTGTATCTAATATTTCTACCTCTTTTCATAAGCGAGAAAAATCCTTTATATTAAACAAATCAAGACTACTTCTGTTTAATACCATCTTGTTTCTCATAACCTTTAGAGTAGTTTTATTTGTAATGTTTTCTATTTTAATCTCTTTTTGATTTTTGGTTTAAGTCTTCTCTTTTTTAAAAATGTGGGATTTATTTTATGATAAATAAATAGTTTGAGGCAGTTCAATTTTAACTGAAAAACAGATCAATTCCATTTAATATTGAGATGATGTGACCACAGACTTATAGGACAACTGTGTTCCCTGCAGAGATTCTCCTGGTATTCAGCATTAACTGACAGTCCTACCCAGATGCCTTTGACATTTGACATTAAACATTGACCTTTCTTCTGAATGGTAGATAAGGATTTCTAAATGCTCTGATGGGTCTTAATATCATACAAAATTTGGTTCCTAGTTCTTTCTGATAAATAGAAACTCAGTTAAAATATTCACTAAATCAAGTCATCATCTTTGTATGTTGGGTGGAGGCTAAGGGAAAGCCAATAAATTTATTATTCTTTCAAAATTGTCACTTATACTTCTACTCTTTACCGAGTTACTTAAAAATCAAAATTGTCTTTCTTGCTATGTCACCTCACAAGGGAATAAAGCAAAAAGTTCTGTACCTCTCCTTTGTAAAACAAATAAAAATATTTTTGATTACAGTTTTGCTTACTCATATTTATGTTAGTCAAATAATACGTATGTATATATGACATATTTGAAAAGGACTAATTTCTGGACAACAATAGAGTGAGGGAAGAGAATAGCATGCTGGATCCAAAGTATATTTTTTTTGAACATCAGCACTTTATCTTTTTCTTATTGTCATATTATTATTGTATTGGGGTACACTGTGACAATTATAAAAGTTCTTACAATGTATCATAGGTGAATTCACCCCCTCCATCATTCTCCTTTATTCCGCCCTTCCCCCATTCCTGGAATAGTTTCAATAGGTCTCATTTAATAGGTTTAAATCATGTATGAGGCCTAATTGTTTTTGAATCCATTGGCCATTCCAATAAAATATAAAAGGGCAGCATCCCCAAGTCTAGAGTTTATTCGATTTGAACAGATACCACCACAGGATTGCTTGTGGCTACTGACTTCTCTCGAAGCCAAATGAGTATCCAAATTGTTTAAAAACTGCCTATTGATCATCTTTGATGTAATTGAAAATGAGGCTTCCTTGATTCTGTGATTTGTTTCGAAATGGAAGGCTGGGAATGCATTACCAAGGCTATATCCTAAAGCTGGTGGCTTTAGGTGGAAATACCTAATAGCTAATTGGAACTTTTTTAGAGCCATGATTTTCTCATCTTCAATTTACGATTTGTGTTTTCATTGACTTTTCAATCCACAAGGGTTGTTGCCATAGGTCACTTTGATAACTGAAATTCTGTGGTTTTGAGAACTCAGGTGATATAAATTTGTATGACTCCCTGCTCCATACTCAGGTAGTCTGCCTCTATTCCCAATTATTCTGGGAATTCAGGCATTCCAGGTAGTTTTGATATAAATAGGCCAAACATCATACTCTGAGAAAAATTCAGTAGGAATAAGAATGAAATTGAGTGGATAAGCTCCAGGGTTCTCCTTAAAGAAAAAAGCATATGTATTTATGCATTTTTAAATTATTATATAATTGTGGAATATTGCCTTAATACTCCCAACAATCACATATGTTTTGTTAGACTTGAGACTGCATGACTGCTTAATCATGGAGTGATATGCATCAGGGTTAAGGTAAATAATTTGATGTTTAATTTCAATGCTACATTAGAGTCCCAGTTCCTTCTTCCATATTTTCTACCAGAGGGAGCAAAAAAAATCTCTCATGAAACATACCTGGTATATGTTTCTTTAGGAAGAGTTTTCAGCCTCATTTTGTGGAATATTGGTCACAGGGACATGTCTAATCCTCCTTTTTTATAATCTTGGTATAAATCTATGAATGAATTTACAGCCCACCTTTCTTTTTGGCCACTCACCCTACCTATTTTGAAGTCCTACGACCAACATGAAAGCTCCTTTCTGTACCCACCATGCCAACTGTGTCTGTTGGGTTGGACCCTTCGGTGTCTTTTAATGAATGCATCTGTCTCTATCACTTGATTCTAGACATCATAACACATCTCTCCTCCCTGCTCCCATAATAATTATAGTGAGGCCTTTAGACGGGGCTGTGAGTTAGTGGAGTCACATGGATGGAGCCTCAGCTCTAGCTTGTGCACAATTTAAATGGTCTATCTCCCAAGAAAATACATTGACATCATAAGCACTTTTTATGTACAGCACAATACTCATATATGACAGGTAGTGGTTCTTCCTATTAAAAACAAAACAAAACAAAATATATTTAAACTTAATCCTCTAGATTAAAATTTCACCTCTCCACATCTCCAGCAAGTTTTGTTTAGTATTTTTGCCTTTTAAGTCTCAATTTCTACTGTATACTTCTGTGAATTTATTTATAGGTCAGTTTCTCATTTTCTTAATTTCAAGGTGACAGACTTCTCATATCTATCAAGGTTTTAGTCTCTATTTGGGTAACATTAAATGATGTTAGAAAGCCTTCATAAGTGTATCATCTGGGCATTACCTAGAAGAGTAACTGGATGTTTTTTGGTTGATTTGGGGGTAGGCAAACTAAAGGGGTATTTTTATGCCAAAAGGTTTGATTGTGACTTGCTTTGTTTTCACAAACCTGTCACAAAGTTGATGCAAATGGCAATAGTGTGTTGGCTTGCTCTTTATTCATTGAGGTAGGTGAATAGTGATGCTTCTGGAATATTAATGGACTTGGCATTGAGTCCCTCCTCTCTAATGGACACTGGCTAGTCTGATATTTTATCGAGACCCACTTTCAAAACCTGTGACTTTGCCGCAAGGCTCTGTTCTGATTCTCTTTGCAGCCCCATGGTGTGCTATTTTTATGCTGCACATGTTTAATTTTGCAACTTGTGACAATTTGAGAAGCATAACAATGTTTATTCCCACTGAGATACACAGAATACTCCAAGATGTATTGAGAGGAGCAGACTGTGGGAGAAAACTCCACTGTGACGAGTCTTCTTGGAATCATGAAGCTCTTCTTTCCTTGGAAAGAAGCCAATCTCCTTCCCTTCTCAACCAGGAATGTTCAGTGTTCCATTCTGAGAAGCAATGAGGGTCACCTTAGTGCATTTAAGATTTGTTTTACTCAGACTTGGCCTTCTCTGAAAGAACTGGTCAGGAAAAAATATTCTTCAAAAATGAAAATGGGATAAATACATCTTGAAAAGAGCCTATACTTTTAAATCCTTCTACAACCCACTCACCAAGACAAGTACTTGCTTGAGGAATTGTATCTCACTGTAGGATGTTCCATTCTTATCACATGGTGAGTCTGCCTTCAAATGAAACTTATCTGTTACTTTACTGCAAAGAAGATTAGTAGCCTATACACCATGTCCTCATGAGCTGTTTTAAAGCTCCTTCCATTTTCCTGTAACTGACAGTGGCTTTGCAAAGTCATCTTTTGAAACACTAAGAGCATCTGTTTATTATTGACCATGCAAACTTGATTATTGGTATTGATTATTGGGCATAATTATTTCATTTAATTCAACTGAGCTGATAAATAAAAGAGCAGTTTTCTTTTTATTTTCTAATACTTTGTGACATTTAAAATTTTATCTTCCTAAATATGTTTTGCATTTTCCTGAGGATAACATTAAACAACATTACTTTTACTTATGCACTTCCTAATAATAAATAGGTATAGGCAATGGGTTCCTTGAAAACATCCAAGACAATTGATGATTAGTTATTGCTTTCCTTAAAGGAAAGATTATGCAAAAAGTAAGATTTTACAGAAGGCTGGCTTTAAGAGTTTCCATACAGAATGATTTGTGGAGTATTGGCTGATTATCCAAAGGCTACATAAATTATACATGTAGACAAAGGACTTTAACACATAAGCTAGGTAGACACATGGCTCATCCTTGCACCTCCTTCATACCTCTACTGAAATGTCACCTTGTCATGAGAATTTCTGATCATCATGTTTTATTTGCACAGGCTCTGTTTAGCATATTTTTTCCCTTTCTATTCTTTTCCCCATTCTAACAACAGCTCCAGGAGGCACCAGTTTTGTCTGTTTGGTTCACTTGTGTCTGCTCAACACCTAAAACTGCAACACACCTAAAACTATTTTTACAAATTATATTTATTAATTTTTAATTGACATTTTTAATTTGGGACAATAATAGATTAACTTGCAACTATAAGAAAATGATAGATTTTATGTAGACTTCACTCAGTTTTCTGTAATGAAAATATACTATGGATTATAATACAATAGCCAACTGGTATATGACATGGATGTGGTAGGGCACAGAACACTTCCATCACCGCACAGATCCACCATGTTTCACTTTTATCGCTGTCTCTACTTCCATCTGCCCTTTACCCTGTTATTTATTGTTGGGATCCAGTATATGGTCTCTATTTTTATAATTGTGTAGTTTAAGAAAGTTATATGAATGGAATCATGTAGTATACAATTTTTAAAGGTTTATTTATTATTCTTTTATTTTTACTAATTGTACAAAATGCATTTCATTATGACATTTTCACACTTTCTATGTATTTTAATCATATTATTCTCCCATCACTTTTTCCCTTCCTTCTTCTGTTGGTCCCCTTTTCCCTAATTAGACCCATTTCTGTTTTCATTTTTCTTTTTAAATCTAGTTTCCACATATAAGAGAAAACACATGATATTCATTTTTCTGGGTCTGGCTTATTTCACTTACTATGATGATCTTCAGTTTTACTCATTTTCTGAAAATGACGTATTTTCTTTCTTCTTTATGGCTGAATAACTCTCCCTTGTGAATCATAATAATACAGCATAATTCCCTTGATATTCATTCAAGTTGTATCTACCAATCCTTCATTCCTTTTTATTGCTCTGTAGTAGTCTATGGTGTGGATGAACTACAGTTTCTTTACCCATTCATCCATTAAAGGGAATCTAGGTTGTGTTCAAGTGTATTACGCCTTTCTTGGAGACCAGGTAACTTTATAAGAAAGCTAGCTTATTTTGGCTCACAGTTCTAAAGGTCCATGGTTGAGGGGCTACATCTGGTGATGGGCTTTTTTCTGGCAGAGTCCTGAAGTGGTGCAGGTCGTGCATGCTCCCAAGTGCGTACATGTGTCTGTGCATCTTCTGGCCTCTCTTGTAGGATAAAGCCACAGGATTTGATCATGGGGTCTCTACCCTAATGGCTTTAATTTTAACCACTTTCTGAAGGTTCACCTTTTAAACCCAGTAGTCATATTAACTTTCTACCCTCTTAATAACTCACAAAAAGAATTGAGTTCTCAAACATGAAATCTTGGAAGACACCCAAACCATATCCAAAGCATAGCACCAGGTAAAATGCTACACCCATTTAAATGTACATAGATTTTGTACATTTTCATATCTCTTGGATTAGTATTCACGAGTACAATTGTTAGGCAAGTCTGATGTAGGTTTAGAATTGAAGTACACCACAGACTGTTTTCCAGAGTGGCTGTACCATTTTGTACTTCCACTGTCAATATAGAAGTGATTTAGATATATATCTGTAATCTTGATCACACAATTTTTTACGTTAGCCATTATAATACATATATAGTAATAATTCATCAAAAATTTCTTTTGCATTTCATTAATAACTAATTATGTGGAATATGTTCTAGTGCACATATTTGCCACCTGAATTTTCTTTTTGGTGAAATATGTCCTCATATTTTCTGTCATTGTTCTAATGTGCTTCTGTATAGTTAAGTTCTTTGTGTATTGTGGATACTTGTCTTTTCTCAAGTATATAGTTCACAAATATTTACTTATACTCTGTGGCTTGTCTTTTATCCTCTATTGAGAGGCTTTGAAAGTGAATTTATTAAATTTTTTTATCTAACATTCATTTCTTCTTTAAGGACCAGACTTTTGTTGTCAAATCAAAGAATTCTTTGCCTTACTTTAAATACTGAGGGTTTTCTTATTTTCTCCAAACCTTCTTTGGCTTTGGATTCATATTTAAGTCTGTGATTCATTCTGAGCAATTTTTTTTTTATAAAGTGTAAAACATTGGTTAAGGTTCAGTTTTTTGTACAGATGTTGGATTGTCCCCATTTCACCTGTTGAAAGGCTATCTTTCCCCATGGAATAATTCCTGCCTTTTGGTGAAAATCGTTTGTATGTAAATACACGGTTGGGTTTCTGGATTTTTTATTCTGTTGCCAAATGAGTCCATCTCTCTGAAAATATCACTGCAGTCTTAGTTATTGGAGATACATGCCTTAAAAGTAATTCTTCAGAATTTGTTTGGATATTTGAGTTCCTTTTTGTTGCTACATAAGTTTTAGAATGATCTTGCCTATATTAAAACAGTCTTACTGGGATATTGATTATAATTGCCTTAAAGTAGTATGTCAGCTGGGGGAGAATTGTCATCTTTCCTATGAAGAGCCTTCTAATAAATGAATGCAGTATTTTTCTCCATTTATTTAAATCTTTTTATTTCTTTCATGTGAATCTTTGTAATTTTCAGCGCCCAAGTCTTGTTTATTAGAGTCAATCATTTAATTTTCTGAGTGATAGTTAATTATATTTTAAATTTCGTGTCCACATGTTCATGTGTATTGTGTTCACCATTTGAATGTCCATCTTGTATTCTGTGACCTTCCTGAACTCAGTAATTAATCTAAGTCTTTTAATAGATTTTTTTGATATTTTATACATAGAGAAATATCAGCAAATAAGATTATTTTATTTTTCTTTGTAATCTGTACGTTTTTAATTTTCTTTCCTTACCTTGTTCCAATGGCTAGAACTTCCAACTCTATGTTGGATAACACTGGCTGAAAAACTTTGTTGTCTTGCTGCTAATATTAGGGTAAAAGCATGCAGTCTTTTGCCATTGGTAATGTACTTTTGCCAGATGTACATTTTTGATATTTCTGATATGTCTAAAGTAAAATTTTTTATTCTCTTAACCTCAGAAGGCTACCACAGCATTTATTTTTAATTTTTAGTTGATGTATAATAATTGTAAGTAAGGTAAATTATGTGAAGTGTGTATATATTATTATATCAGCCTGTTTGATATATATAGATATCACCTACCCTACTTAATTTTTTGTGATGTGAATGTACTGTTTTAGAAATTTTGAAACATAACATACATGATTGTTACCTATAGCCATCATGCTGTGTATATAACAATAAAATGTATTTCTCTTATTTATCTGAAACTTTTTACCCTTTGTATTTCCTCTTGCACTATCCCTCACCCCAGTCTGTGGTGATCATCACTTTACTTTGTGCTTTTATGAAGTTGATATTTTTTGATCTTACATAAAAGTCAGGTCATGTTGTATTTTTTTGTTTCCCTTATTTAGCACAATGAATTTAGCAGTTTCATCCATATTGTCACAAATGGCAGAATTTCCTTCTTTTCTAAGGTTGAATAGTATTTGATTGTATACATGCTGCCTGTTTTCTTTATTATCCAGTTATCCTAGATAATATTTGATGAAGACAATGTCCTTTCCTCAATTCTTCTGGATATATATCTAGAAGTATTTTTTATAAAAGTGCCAAGAACACATAATGGGGAATCACTTCAACAATCTCTTCAACAAATATTATTGAAAAAACCTGATGTCCACATGCAACAGAATGAAGTTGGACCATTTTTTCATACCATATCCAAAATAATCAACTCAAAATGGATTAAAAACTTAAATTTAAGACCCAAAGCTATAAAATGCTCAGAAGAAAATGTAGAAGAGTTCTTGCTTATTGGTTTTGGCAATGATTTTCTATAAAAATGACTTTCAAAAAGCCTGGGCAATAAAAGCAATAGAAAAATGGGATTATACCAAATTTAAAAAGTTTCTGCACAGCAAAACAGAAGTTGACAAAGTGGAGGCATGACCAGTAGTTTGGGAGAAAATAGTTGCCAAGCCACACATCTGATAAAGGACTAATATCCAGAAATGTAAGGAACTCATACAACTCAACAGTAAGAAAACAAATAACCCAATTAAAAGTGAACAAAACACTAGAACAGACATTTCTTAAAAAGAAGACACACAGAGTCATATCTCACGCCTGTTAGAATGGTTATCAAAAGGAAAAAAAGTATCAAGTGTTAGTTAAATTGTGGAGGAAAGGGAGCACTAGTAGGAAGGTAAATTAGTACAGACATTTTAGAAAAGGATATGGAATTTACTTTAAAATTTATAATGAAACTACCGTATGATGCAGCAATCTCACAGTATTTTTGATCCACTAACTCCTTAAATTAGCCCAGTCAATTGTTTGTCCAACATTAAGTCATCCTTAATTATTCTCTAACCTTCAGGCTCCTGTTCAGCGTACCAAGCCATACTAACTCTTTCTGCATGTATGTAGAAACCAACCACCTTAATTTCCACTCTAGTCCATGCCTCCATCGTTTCTCACCTGGACCACTATGCTTCATCTCCACAGATTTCCTTCTTCCATTCTTGCTCCCTACAGTTCATCTTTACCGGCAGATAAGGTCATGTAAGTGTTTTATCCTCTAGATGGACTTTCAAGCCCTGTATCCCCATCTTTCCTGTGAAAGCATCCAGAAATCTCTCCTGGTTCAGTGTGCTTCAGCAGCCACACGTTTCTGTCCTTTGAGGATGCTGAGCTAATGCCCAGCTTGTGATCTTTGTACCTCGACAAAAGCTACTCCATTCATGTGATTTTTGCTCTTACTATCTCATGATCACCTCCTTGTAATTTATATCCCAGCATAAATTCTTTTTTTAGGGAGATCTTCCCTGTTCATTCAACCTACTCACTTTCTGTTCTGTAGACTGGGTTGTAATTTTCTCAATAACACTTATTAATATGTGATAATTTTCTTATTTATACTTTGTTACTCTGTAGCTTCCTATAGTGAAGTGTATGATCAATAAGATGAAAGACTTGCCTTTTTTTGGTTTCTATAGTTCCAGTGCATGGAACTATGTCTGGGCATAACAGATGCTTAGTATGTATGTTCTTGCTGGATAAATGATGAAAGTGTGTGCTGAAGATTGTCTATAGCTCATCTTATTTTACTCTCTTTCAAAAGACTAAAATATGTGTTCTGATCCCAATATGGTAGATAATACAATGAAGCTTTAAAATAATTGGCTCAACTATAGTATACAGTAGTATATTTCTTTGGCCTATTATTTCAAATTTGGTCACAGATGCAATCACTAATGCCAAACGTATGGAAGCAAGTACTTCCAAACATGTTTTGCTAACGTTTGTGTTTGATCCTAGTTTTATTTTGATCTTTTTCATGTAAAGTTTTGAAAATTCCAAGAAAACCTGCTTAGTTAATGGTTAGACTCCTGAGACTGTTAGAGATTTAAGATAATTAGAGACGGGGATGAGTTATCATGCCAAGTGTTTAAGTCTGTGATTCCAGGAGTGCATCTTTCTTTGTCATATAAGAACATTATTTTATATATAGTGTTGCTAAAACATATTAGTTCCAACTAGAATAGTTACAATCATCTGAAAAATAAATGATGGTTGTCTAAGCATTTAAAATATAGAGTTTGCACATTCTATATCTACTAAATACCACAGATATAATATTCATATTTACACAGAACCAACAAACAAAAGTCCTGAGAGTATTAATTAAAAGTGTAAACAAATCCTAGAAGCTGCCCAAGGCACTTAAGAATTCAGAAAAAAAAACTGCAGTTTCAAAGATGCAAGGTCTTAGTTTTCTGGATTAGGCAATAACTGTCTTTATAACACTGTTTTCAAGAGAAACATACCTTCAGGAAATTCTAAACCCTTTTGATTGCTCTATTAAGTCAACCAGAGATAGCAAGTTGCATTTGCCTTTTAAAAACAAGAAGAAACTGAGGTAGTTCTTCCTCTTAGTATAACAGAGCAAATTAGTTTTGGAGCTCTGTTGCCTGGAGGCAAAGTATAGGACTTTAAGAGTTTTGGTTTCCAGGCTACTATGTCTTAAAGCAATGATTTCCCCTAATTTCCAAATACCTGAGTCTGGACAGTGCAGAAAACATAGCCAATTTTAGGTATCAGCAGTTTTCCGCTTCTGAGCCCATGAATGGTGATAGATTTATCTGTGACAAAACAGCATTGCTTCTATTTGGTGGCAAATCTTCAACTCTGTTTGTTTAAAATCAGGGTCAGTTTCTCAAATCAGCCTTTTCTCTCTCTCTTTTTTTTTTCTTTCTCCCCCCTTCCTCTCCATTTAGGCTTTCTGAATCTGATTAATTCTGTGTCAGGGAACTGTCTGATGTCTGACCTTGAGCCACCTGCTTTCCAATTTCCCTTTTATTTTTTGGAATCATTCCGTACAGCTTTGCACCCCGAGATTCTTCCCCAGCAGGCTTGATTGCATTAGCGGGATCTTTATTCGTGTCCAAAGGGCTTCAGCCCCACTGACCTGTCATCTGTCTTCTCACCTGCTTACATGCTGATTCATTGATGAGCTGGCATCTCAGGCCCCGCCTCCCTCGGAATGGTCTGTGAGGTTGCAATTGCTCCAGGAAGGGGGATGCTGAGCTGCACCATTGCTGGGTTACTACAAGTATGAACCAGCAGCCTATCTGTTGCTACAGAAGAACTTGGTGACCGTCCTGAAAGGCAGCGCTTCCTCACCACTCTGTTACTGTTGTATCTATCTGGCTTCTGTAGCTTCTTAAAGGAATTTCCGTTTCAGGCACTAACAGCTAATTCCACAGGAGTTGTAAGTCAGCCTGTAACATAAACTGAGACAGAAGTTTCCCCTCAGAGACTGGCTTTTTTTTTTTTTTTTCCTATTGGCAAAGACTTCTGGCTCTCCACAGACGAATACCTTGTTGCTTAAGATGAGTGGCTGTAGAAAACGGTGTAAACGTGAAATACTGAAATTTGCCCAGTACCTTCTCAGACTATTAACAGGTTCTCTTCATACAGGTAAAGACTTTTTTTTTTTTTTTAATTTAGGCTGGCAGAGCAAGTTGAAACTGAGTAGGAAAGCTCACTATTTCTTTGTTGTAATTATGCCTAATGTTGTTAATAAAATGCAATTGTGAATGTTTCCTGAGATTGATGTCTCTAAAAATGTGTGCAGTGCAGCTCTAATTTGGGGTAGGACTGGATTCTCAGAATGTGTCTTTTATGTCTTCATAGCAGTGTTGCTGTAGCTGTGCCTTAGTTGAAGGAATCAGTGTCTGCAGAGTGGAAAGATTAGAAAAAAAAAAAAAGGCAAGATCACGCAAAGGGTTTTTCCCTGGCTCCTGTTTGCTGCAGTTTGCTGGAAGAGCACTTAGTTGTCTTTCTTTCTGGCATGTAGAAATTCTCTGGAATTCTTTGATCATGATAATTGATAGATTATTTCTACTATTTGATGATGGGGCTTGGCAGTGAAACAGTTAAGGAAATTTCTTTTGGAATTCTGAGTTCATTGCAAAATGTGAGCAAAATGTGAAAACAGCTGAAGAGTAAGATGTCCATTTTGATATCTGTTTCATTGCAGTGGATCTTAATGTTTATAAATTTACATGATTGAAATAGAAATTCTATTTAAATTTTAATGTTGGTAGTAGGAAAATGTTTTTAGTATGTTCTAAAATTATTGAGCTAAACCAACAGTTTGTCTACCCATGAAATTCCTTAGTGCCATCATTAAGTAAGTGACAAGTGGGACCAAAATTTGTGGACACTGATAATAGATATTTGTAATAGACCATCAAACTTCTGAGAGAATTAAGCTGGGTTACTATAATACAACACTTTGATTCTGGCCAAGGAGAACTATTGTTAACCTTATTTCTTCAAATTCAAGCTTATATTTGACTTTTTTAATCAAAATGAGAGAAAGGAGTGAGGTAAGGAACATTCACACTGTGATGCAAGGTTGAAGGATGGATTTGAGCCACATTTAGCTAAAAAAATAGACTGTTTATGGTTACTGACATGAATGCATATACCATCATACTGACAGATTGCGAAGAGAAAAAGATTTTGAGAGAGCAACTTTAATAATCAGATGATTTCAGAGAGTACCAATAAGTGTTAATCTCTATTAACAGTCTAATGTTACCATCCTGTTAATATCCATATGCTCATCTTTAAGCAAGCAAGTTGTGGTAACTTTTAAGGTTTTAAACAATAATTATTAACAGTCTATACCTGACTTTTGACAACTTGAAGTTCTGTTGTGCTTCCTGTCTGGTCTTCAGATTTATATTACAAATACTCCAATCTATATTTGCTTTAAACATCCAAGTAATAATGGTGTGCCATTTAGGATACCATGGCTCACTGGTTAATGTTTAATATGTGATCTTTTATTTTGGTGTGAAACTACAGAAATATTTTACAAAAGAAGCCTTTCCGTGAGGTGTCCATGGTTGTCTGTATTTTCCTCTCTGATAAAACAGTTTTAAGATTCTACCTGTTTCTTATTGGATTTAGGTACAACTTTTCTGCCCTCTTTTTTCATTCTCTTTGTAGAACAGTTTTCTTAAACTTCTGTTTTCAAAGAGTTTTGTGGAAATGGAAAGTGTTCCAAAGTTGTGAGCCGTAAATGTTAACAAATACAGTCAGTACACAAAGTTGCCTAATGACTAGTTGGTAATGATGAGGAACTTATGTAAAGGTAGTATAGAGCAATATTTAGAAGTGTAAACGGGAGCAGTTTCTTTATTTTGATCCACAGCAGAAAAATCATAGGCCTCGTGCCTTTGGACTTTGAGAACTTGGACTGACTATCATAAAGTAGTAAGATAGATTTATGTTCTGACAAATGTGATTATGGCAACTCATTTCTTGCAAAAATTCTTTTCTGTTCAATTTGTATAATAACAAGTGTGAAATCCTGCATATTCTTTACAACTGTTCAGAATTCTACTAGGAAAAGCCAATTTATGCATTTACTAGATGCTGTGATAATATACACTGTTCATATTACAGGAGCTAATGTAAAATTCATTAGAGCACTTTCAAGTCCCTTAGCTAGTAATTAATAAAGAAGTAGGACGCAGAGTTGAATCAGTTTAAAAATTTTACTGTAAGCTTAGATATTGAAGAGACTGCTAATTGCATCCTGAACAATCAGCATGTCTTTGTAGTTATCAAAAATTTAAACAATATGAGTATATGTGAGACGGTTCTTTTTTTTTAACTTTAATCAATAAGTTTTTTATCCTTAGGTTTTGAACAATGGTATTATCTGAAGAAATAGTGATACTTATTTTATATGTGAAAACAAGTTAATTCTGAAATATATAATTTGTATTTTGGGCAGTTGCTTCTTATTTGTTAATAAAATGCTCTGTGTGTTTATACAAACAGAAATTTTGAAGTGCAAAGACATCCTCACAGACACAAACTTTCCCTTGATGCGTCTTATTAGTGCTATCACAACTCAGAGGGAAATAATTCCTTTCCTAAGAGCGTTTCTTATAAGTTTTGGCAGTACCTAAGATTACTTATGAATGAAAATGTTCTTAGCGATTTTTCTAAAATAACCTTTATGTTAGAGAGGGCAGATTCAATGGTGAAATTTTGTCAGCTCAAATAATAATTCTTTTTCACCAGAGACTTCTTATGTATTTATTTCATGTCAAATCACTTCTCAAACATTAGATTTTAAGTCAGAAAGCTGAGGTAAGAGGATTGTGAGTTCCAGACCAGACTTTGTTGCATAGCAAGACTCAAAAACAAAACAAACAAAAAAGAAAGAAGATAATAAAATATTACATTTTACAATCACATATTTTGGCTTTCCTTTTCATGAAAACAAAAATATTCTGAACTATCCTTTCTTAAGGATATAAGTCACAGAAATTCATAGGCAACTATTACAAGTTAATGACTTCCAGTTTAGTGTATTGAGGTTTAATGAAGAATCAATTATCTTAATTCTTTCTGAATTTGAGACTTGCCTTTTGATGTACTACATTATATTCAATTCCAGTTGGAATCCTGCTACCCAATATATCCTTGTACATCTAAATAAATGGAGATGGGCATGAAAATTACTCTAGCAATTTGAAGCTTCTACTGGTGGGCAACTTGTGCATCATAGAAACCATACAACACTCTATTCTATGAATGTTGACCCATTGTGAAAGGGGGAATGGTATTACAGATAACTGAGTTTTGAAATGTTTCATCGTATTTGGGAATTTAGGAGTGTTTTACATTTGAAGGTTATTTTGATATTTATCAATAATCTGTACATCATGTTCTTGAAAAATCAAGACCTGAACACATTCTCCTATTAGTAGCAATTCCCCAAACATATGTCTGAGGCGGATAATGCCTGGAGCTCTGTTTCAGGCTTTACTATTGTGAGCTATAGGCATTAGTAAATTTCAACTCTTTACCTAAGGGAAGCAAATGCAATTTCAGTAAAAGAATTCCTGTTAAACTTTGAATTGCTGTTTAACTAGTTGATTTAAATTTAACAAAGTTATATTATTAAAAGAATGAAATAAGAATTCATCATTCCATTACATATAGAACTTTAGACTTTAAACACAGTGAGAGGGATGGAAGAAAGAAGAGAAGGGATGGGAAAGAAAGAGAGAGAGAGAAAGAGAGAGAGAGAGAGAGTATGTATTTGTTTTGAGTGGTTTCTAGCCTTAACAAGAGCTCATTGAAGTTATTGTGGATCAAATTATCACAAGGCTAATTATGGAAAGATTTGAATACTTTTATGCTGCATTTTGAAATTATGAAGCAAAAATAATGGGTTACTCTTAGCAAAATCAGAGAATTAACAAAACCAGTGTCTGGTCATATCTTTTTCCTTTTTCTTTTTCTCTCCTCTTCTTTCCATTCATGATTATAACCCTCTCTACCCCTCTCCATTATCCTCTCCTGACCCCTATCCCATCCACATTTGCACTTAGGGCAGACACATCTCACGCATATGATGTGTCCCTTAAGACCTCATTTAATTAAAAATTAACAAAATTCAAAATCCATCCTGACAAAAAATGACAGGAGTTGCTATTTCCCAATTCATGTGGCAGCTGAATATACTGTTTATATTCCCTTGTTCTTCCAGCTAGGAAATTATGCTATTTACTAGTTTTGTGTTCTTCTTAATTCATTCTTTCAAATCTTGCATTGTATTTCTTATAGCATTATGTAAAATTTGCATTGGGCAAGTGCTCAGAAAAATGCTACCATGTTATTTCTTGAGCATTTCTTCTATTGAACCTTACTGTCAAGTAAGAAAAAAGCACAGAAGGATGGTGTTCATAGTTGACTGCTGATGAATATATGGCATGATGTTACTTTTCAAAGCAGAGTTCACATTTCAGACTTTATGAGAAGAATTATTTCTTTTCCTGTTTAACTTTTCAAGAAGACCTACAGGATATTGGGGTCTTGCTTAAGCTCCTGAGATTCTGCCATTGCTGCCAAATCTGATTAGCAAATCCCAGATCTCAGTGAACAAAGTCCTACATATAAAGGTGACTGGCTGCTCCTTTACCTTCACGATGGAATCTGAATGTTAATGCCTATTGCATTGCATTCTATGTTCTTTTCCCCATAACTAATACATTAGGTAAACTTGCAGGGCTTAAAGAATCTTCTTTTCAAAACAGAAGATTATTTTTATTATTGTGATAGTTTTAGACTAATAGATGGTCTGATCTCATAGTTTTAGACATGATGAATTTAAAGCTTTTCTGTTGGCTAATTAACTAATCAATATGTTGCATGAGTTTTAAATGGAACAGCTAATATTCATAGTAAATGCAGCATTTGCCCTCTTGGTTAACATAATCAGAGTTTCTTGACAGAAATGTCAACAATTATACATTGGTGCTTTAATTAAGTTGAAGAAATATTCAGATTTCACAATAAAGGACAAAGACTAATAAGGTTATTGTGCATTGAATGCTATATGTATCAGTTGTGTTTCTAGTAGAAAGAGATCTTATATGTAAGAAAAGAATTAGATGAAAGGACTGGGTAAGATATAAAGAAATCAACAATGGGTAATATGTACTCTGAAGCAAGTAACAGTGGACACTGAAGGGGAAAATGGGAAGGGTGAGGACAGTTTCTGGAGCCCAGAGAGGAAAACTGTGGGGAAATGATTGTGGGACAGGAGTAGAATCTTCAGAACAAGGATGCAGCCAACCTACAGAGACCTGACAGGAAGGAAAAAAATCCAGTGCTATCATCTGTTTCCTCCTACCTTCAAATGGGCTGACCCTCTGTTAATTAACTTTGTGTGATTGTAACAAGTACCTAAGATAATGAGCTTATAAAGAGAAAAAGTTTGCAGTGCACCAGTGGCTCACGCCTATAATCCAAGCTACTCAGGAGATAGAGATCAAGAGGATCACTGTTAGAAGCCAGACCAGGCAAGACCCTCTCTCAGGGAAAAAAAAGCCCATCACAAAAATAGGTCCGGTGGAGTGCTCAAGGTGAAGGCCCTGAGTTCAAATCCCAGTACTACAAAAGAGAGAGAGAAAAAGACAGAGAGAGAGAGGAAAAAAAAGGTTTATTTTGGCTCCTACTTTTGGACGTTTCAGTCCCCAGTCAGTTGGTTCTGTTGCTTCTAGATCTATAGCGAGGTAGAACATCATGGAGGAAGCTCATGAAGGAGTAAAATTGCTCCCTTCATGGCTGAGAAATGAAAGAGAGAAAGAATGGGCTGAATTCCCACTGTCCCCTCTGAGAACACAGCTCCAATGACCTGAAGATATCCCACCAGGCCCTACTTTCCAAGTTTCTACCATTTCCCAGTAGAGCCATACTGATTCCAAACTTTTAGCTCATGGCTCTTTGGGGGACATTTCAGATCCACATAGACCTCATCCTGGATACCAGTGAGAAAGCTACTCTAAGCAGGAGAAATATACTTCTGATTGTCTTATTTTTTATTCACCAACCACTAGTAATATCAGACTGGACCTTCTTTGTTTAAAATTACTAACAGTAGTCATGTTGTGCCTCCTCAAAAAATACTGAAAGAGGTGTGAGCAGGCCAATCATGCTCCAGAGTGACTCATCAGCTTCCAATCTCTATATGTTTCTCTGTGGTTATCTTATATTGGGCCACAAAACTTCTTCCCAAAATTTCTCTGGATGTCTCTTAAATTTTATAAGCAAAGTAATCCTTTGAGGTTGAACAAAACTGACTCTGTTTTCAGAGAGGATGTTATTGTAATCAGTCAAATTTAATGATACCTAAAAAGAATATGATGTTTGTTTTACAGGAAGATGGAATTATAACCCCATATAAAATGGCTGTGGTTTGTGTTTATTAGGTATGCTGATGGATTTTCTTTGATAAGCTATATTTTCTCTCCCATATCATGTTTTCAGAATTGGGATCAATTAGTGAGTTTGGGATTAGTAGGCAGCTAAGCTCTGAGGAGTTGCCCTTCATTGTGGAAGAAAACAAGACTAATTGACCATGACAGAATATATCAGCACTCGTATATTTTAGTAGTATATGGTACTCAGTTTCAGAAACAAAACACTGCAAAGTATGGCTCTAAGCCTAATTGTATTCATTTCTCTTTCCTAATAGGTACAGCAGTAATATTTGGAAGTCTCAAAATGTTCTTTATTTATGACTATTCACTTTATATTTTTAAAAGAGAGTGGATAGGATTCTGTAGCAAATAAGCATATAATAATGACTTGGGAGATGGTCAATTCATCATTATTTTCTGTCTTCAGGGAGAATGAGTCAAACAGCAGAGCTGAATGGGTGACCAGGATGGATGAGGAGGACTATGCTAAAGTTTGGTCAGGGGAGACACTACATAAAAAGTTCTCTACATTTGATACTTTTCTTTCATGTCTTTCTCACTATCTGGTTGTGTTTTGCTTCCTATAATGTTTGCCATCATAGTCTTAATGACTACAATATAAATATATTACATTAAAATAGAAAAAAATGTTATATTCTAAGAATATGTTCCAGGAGAGCTGCTGTCTCTGCTTGACCCTCTGTGATGTTAGAGGACAGAAGCATGTACAGAGGAAGGATGAGCAGCTTTGTGTTAGAATTCCAGCTTTATCCTTAATCTTAAAATTGTGAAGTTACCCAGCTTCTTTAAATAAGGGCATCTCACCAACAAAATACATATACTTCTGTTGCTAGCGAGCATTCAACAGATGGTACTTTCATCAGTACTACTGATGTAGTATCTATAAGCTGTCCTATTTGTTTTATTGAAATTAAATTTTCACCAACAGTAATTGGATACCTAATCATTATTATGGTTCCCGGTAATTAGGAATAAACAGAAAGAAAACTATATAAACGACTGCAATTTTTAAATTCATTTGCTTTTATTTTATTAGACTTCAATAACTATAATCTCCATTTATTCATTCAACCAACATTTATTAAGTGCTTATTAAGAGCTGAGTCTTGTAGTTTTGTGCTATTTCTTCATGACTCCCAACTACCCCATATTACCCTGCAAACACAGCAAGTAACTATAAGGCCATTAACTCAACCCAGAATCACATTCTCAGATTTCAAAAACAGAGCTATCTCTTATCATTTTCACCAAGGGTAGGCAAGGACAATGGACACTGAGCTGAAGCAATGAGGCTTTCAAATATTTTCCTTTATAAAAATTACAGAGCTCAAGGTTGATGAGAGAGGTGCCAAGCAAGGAGGCAAGAAAGCAGCTGTGGGTGAGAGAGGGTCGGTGAGATCATCTGTAGGAAAAAGAAGTTATGCTAAAAAACTCAATTGCCCAACCTCTAGATTCTTGTAGAAACAACCAACTAAGCCTAGCAGAGGGCCCTGTTTCTCAGAGGAAAACTTCTGTGCCTTTTTGAGTGGTCAGCTAGGAATGTCACATTTCATGAGTTAAATACCTATTCAGATTTCATTTTTCTTCCCCTTGGAGATCTGCTTCACTCTGTGATGTACATTGATTTAATTCCTCTTTGAGATCTCATGGTAGGAGCTGTCTATCACATATTGTTCTTCATTTAATTACTCATTAACACTGCATTATTGAACAGACTCAGGTGTTCAAGTCATAGCTTAAATAGATAAGAATCTGAAGACAGAAATAATATTTATTTCTATAGTGAAACCATAATACAGTGTTTTGCTGCATAGCAGTTGCTCAAAAATGTACATCAGGTCTTTATAGTATTGTGAGAAGATATCATAAACAAATATGTTTCTTTGTCCATATATTTTAATGTAGGCTTTTCTGGATCAGATTATTGGACTTAAGCCATAAATTGAGTATTCCACAGGAAACCTAAACCCAACTGCCAAATACAGGATGTTCTGGGACTGAGACATTGAACAAGATTCTTCGGGATGCAAGCTACTTGTTTGTCTGTATAATTTGTTCTTTTCAAACTCAAACTCAGTGTGCAGAGCTGTGGGATAACTTTCTCAGCTCAAATATCAACTAAGGAGCCATTTCTTGATCAGCCAATCCAAAATAGCCCCTCCCACACAATCACTTCCTTTTGATTCAGCTTTTTGAAATATCTTTTACAGACAGGTTACTAAAACAAGGACACTTGTGAGAGTAAAAAGAGACAGTCTTCATAGCCAGCAGGAATCAGGCCCTAAGTAGGACATCTGGTCATCTTCACAAAAATTACTGCTATCTAAGAGAGATTCATCACAGTTGTCCGTTAAAGTGGAATGAATATTTTGTTTTTAAGGACCATATTTGCTTGTTACTATAATCCAGTGCCCAGAACATGCCTACAGCCTGGAAAATGTCCATAGTAAATGCCATTGAATATATGACTCAAAACACAAAGCTAGTGCTTTTTGGAGGGACAAATCTACTCCATCTCCGATTTTGGTGCCTCCTCATGTCTTTCCTAAGGCTAGGAGGCTTGCGGTTGTTTGCCTGCATCACTTCTGATCTTGGTCACTCGAGCCACTCATTCTGATCTCTGCTGAGATTTTGCTGTTTTCTTATTTTTGCTCAGCAGCTCTTCTTGTTATAGAAACTGTTATAGAAACTGATTATAAGCAAAAATGTGTAGCTCCACATTTTCTATAAATGGAATAAGTGCTATATACTTGTTCATTTGTTTTAAAAATCATATATATTATGGGTAATATATACGGATGTCTATTTTTATTTTCTCATCTTTCTACAATGAACATATTACATGTATAATAATTTGCTTTTAATGTTTTAATATAACAAACTAGGTGTTTATGTCTTTGTATAATATAAACTAGTAAATTGAGACTAGAAGTATACATATTCTTTTTAATTTATTAGCATATCATAGTAGTAACAGATATTCTTTTAATATTCAAAGATGATAAAATTGTTGGAAATAAAAAGATGTCACCATGGATGTAGTATAATCTTAGAGATTTTGTAAAAAATACATATATATATCACTAGGCTTTGAGCTGATCTGTTTTCTATATGCAGTTTTCTTCACCTTGGGAAAGTTCTGTTGTCTCAGTATTTTCTTATCCACAATGTGAAGATTTTCCTTTTTCAGGATCAGCATGAAAGGATAAGAGTCTTAAAGTCTACCAAATCAGTCATATTCCCCTTCTACAATATGCTGTCATGCATACAGCCTGTTTTATTATGGGAGATACGTAAGAGTGTCCTAACCATCTCACAATTCCCTGAGCTAAACAAAAGTCAAAAGACTTCAAAAAGCTCTGAGCCAGTTCTATAAAAAGCTTTTTGAACTTTAAAGATCAGTTTTATGCTGGGTCTACTAAAGTTCCCCAAGGAAAACCAAACAGCCAACTCCTGGACATGTTCCCAAATACATGCAAATGTATCTTCTAACAGTGCCTCTTAGTCTACCTCCAAGTTCAAACACAGTTCCTGAACTCCGAAAGGAAGAAGCTTGTTCAAAGTCAAATTAAAATTGATATCTAACACAATGACAGTAATAAAGATACCATTATGTATATCATGCTAGTTAACATCATACAAATAATTGTGTTAAAATATGTTATTGAATCATAGACATGTTAAAACCCAGTGGATCTTAACAATCATTTGGTCTGATTTCTTTATTTTCAAAAGAGAAATTGAGGCCAAGTTATTCAAGTGATTTTACCAGAGTCATAACAGCTACTTAGTCCAGTTGTTAGTCCAGTTGCTGTACCATTCTAGGAGCACATTGTTTTCATATCCTTACATTGTGATAATAGCCTAAAGTAGTGACTTGGTCTGATAGGAATACCTGAACTTAGCAACCAAGAAGACCTGAGCTCAAGTCTTAAACTACTATATTTTAACAGGTGACCTTGGGCAGGCATATAGTGTTCCATGATACCAATTTCTTCATCAGAAAAAATTAAGTCATCCCAATTTAAGCTATTGTCGAATATTTTTGCAAGTCAGCATTGTTAAGGATGGTAGCTGTGATCAATCCTTATTCAAAACTTAAGACCTGTTTTGAAGACAGATTGATCAATGCAAAGAAGTATAACTAATTATTTTGTAACTAATAATTATCTAATTATTTGGAAGTCCTCAGAAAATGTCAATGTATACTCACTTCATAATAATTTAAAATAGTCAAAAGTAAACAAAATATGTGACTCAAAGTTTTCCTTCAAAAATGGTAAAATTCAAAATTTGTGTTCGTAAAGGATTATATGTAAATAAAATTTCATTCTCTCCTACCAAAATGCCAGATAACTGGTATATTTCTCCAACATGTGCAACATGCTGAAAATTTTTAAATTTTAAGTTCTTAAATTGTTTTTTAATTGGCAATTGCATAGTTTTTCATCATCAGAAAATAAGATTAATAACTGTATTCATTTTAGCTTTCTTAGGATAGAAAGTTTAATAGAATTAAAACAACAACATCAAAGAAAAGTAGAAATTAGCTACTTTATAAGTCAATATTAAGAACATGCTGATTCAGTGCATTTTTGTGAAATATTATAAGGAGATGAGTGGTATCCATTAGCATGAAATTTTTTCCTTTAATACATTTCATCACTTTTTTGGTGTTTTCTGTTTGCTTATCTGATTTTGTGGTGCTGGGGATTGAGCCCAGGGCCTTGCATGTGGTAGTCAAGTGCTCTACCACTTGAGATATACACACAGCTCTTTGGTTTATATTTTGTTTTTGAGATAGGGTCTCGCCATTAATTTTGCCTGGGCTGGCCTTAAATGCACAAATGGCCCCTGCCTCCCAAATATTTGGGATTAGAGGCATGTGCCACCACATCTGGCCATCATTTTAAGTCTTAAAACATAAAGTATTATAAATAAAATCAGATCCAGAGAAAAGTTTTTGTGTTGAAATAAGAATTTGAAAAATTTCAGACTCATATAAATTTGAAGAAGTCACAAAGACCACACTTTGAGTTCAGAACAAGCAAAGTAGTCTTTGGAAATGTGTTGTCAGTCCACTCCTCTACATAGATGAGATTTTGGGTGCATATTTCGTATTTAGTTCCACTTGGCATGATAATAACATTTTCATTCAATAGTAAACAATTTTTTTTTCTTTACTGGTCAGTGAACCACACAGAATGATAGACCTATGTGTGAAATCTGACTTCATCCATCACTAGCTGTGTAAACTTGGGCTAGCTAGGTCATATTTTTTAGGCACAGTGACCTCACCAATAAAATGAAAATACTATAGTACTGAAGCAGGATAGATAGATGAGGCGACAGGGATATGATATTATTTTAATAAATCCTTAAGGGTCAGATTCAGACATTGGAATGAAGAAGTAAAAACTGAAAAGCCAGAGCAGCTAACCCCCTCCCATCTCCTTTTAGATGCTAAGTAAAAGGAACAGGAAGATGAAAAGGAGCTACCTGCTCTGCATTTCTCTTTGAGATGTTAATGAACTCCTAGGATCCTTGGATAGGTGGAAAATACCATGTCCTAGAGAGGGAAGTTCCAAAGCACACCTGTTGTCTCTGCATTTTGGGTAGTCTGGGGTGACCTCTCCCTGTTTTAATAGCCATCTTAGTTACCCAGATCCATTATCTTTGAGCACATATATCCCCTCCACTCCACCTCTCCAGTGTAAGACTAAGCGATGGGGGCTACCATTTTGAGTCTCTACTCCCATTATCTGCATAGGGGCAGGAAATGTTTCTTTCTCTTTTTTTTCCCCACTTTTATCCTGTTTTACAAAATTTTTTTCCAATAAACTTTACTATTTTTACTATATCTTTTGCATCTCTCTTGAATTCTTTTCCTGCCGGATGCATGAACCAAGATATTTATCAGTGCTCTTTGTCCAGTAACAGTACCTACCACCTTCACAAGGCTTTAACTTATGATGCAAGTGACATGAAGACTTAAGATGGAGCATGATACAGGGAATTCGGTAACAGATGATTTTATAATAATAATCTTCATAAGTGCAGTAAAGTTTTATTCTGTCTGGAGTATGTGTGGCATACTCACAAGGTATGTTGAGGGATTTGAAATTCTTGAGGCAACAGCTGCACCATAAAGGAGTTTAACATTTAGTGGAGAAGATAAAATAGGTATAAAAAATTTAATACAGGCTTCCATGTGTTAAGTACCTCAAGAGAGTTATAACATATTAGTAGAATCCAAAGAGAGACACCACTTAGTGGTAGTAGCAAGAGAGCCATTCTTCGTGGACATAATGTTTGATTTGGGTTTTACTGATGATGGGTTGAGGTGCTGAGCTGGTGATTGAATCTCTCAAGATAAACTAAGAGACAGAGGCAGGGGATATACAGAGATAAACATGTTGCTAAGTTTTGTTTATGAAGCAGATACTTGCTCAGTGCCTACCTTTTGCTAGTTACTATTCCAAGAACTTGGTATACATCAGTAAATGAAAGATTGTTGCCCTCATGTAGTGGGAAGACAGATAATAAGCATAGAAAATTAGAAAATTTAATTGTATGTTAGTAGGTGATAGGTACTCTGTGTAAAAATATAACAGCATAAATGTGTTGGGGAAGGACACAGAGGTTTGGCTATGTATGAGTTTACTAGAGTTGCCATAATAAAATACTGCAAAAATGGTGGCACACAGTTCTGGAAGCTGGATGTTCCTAATGAAGATGGCAGGTTCGATTTCTTTTGAGACAGTTCATGGATGTCCATCTTCTTGCTATCTTCTCACATAGTCTCTTCTCTGTGCCTTTATGACCTTGATGTATATGTATGTATGTATATAAATACCCTCTTAGAAGGTATATGACTGGAGTAGAATCAACCCTAAATGCCTCATTTTAAGTGAATCATCTCTTGGAAGACCATTATTTTCAAATGTTGTACATTTTAGGGAATGAAGGATGAAGGGCAGTTCTTTAACATAGGAACTTAGTAGTGGGCACAGTTCAGTCTATAACAAGGTGGTTACAATTTAAGTAGGTGGTCAGGGCAGATGCTGAGATAATGACATTTGATCAAAATCTTGAAGCAAGCAAGAGATCCATGGAAATATGAGGAGGCAGATTGCAGACAGAGAAATCAGCTTGTGCAAAAGGATGTAGGGCAGACTTGGTTTTGATGTTTCAGAAGCAGAAAGCAGGTCTGTTAGCTAGAATAGAGGAAAACAAGAGTAACTGGAGATGAAGACAGGGATGCAAAGTGCAGTCAGAGTATATGAGACCTTATGGGTTATGGTAAGGGCCTGAACAAAATAGAGAGCCACAGTAGGATTCTGAGCAGAGGAATTGCAATTAAATTGTGGAGGAGGGGTGGGGTCAGTAAACTATTGCCATAGACCAAATCCAGTCCAGTGTCTCTTTTTGCATGATCCATTAACTTAGAATTGTCTCTACATTGTTAAAGGATTGAAAAAAAAAAAATCCAAAGAAGAATAATATTTTCTGACAGTGACATTTAATGCATAAATTAAGGTTTTACCCAAACATGGTCCCTTTTCATTCATTTACATTGCCTGTGGCTGCTTTGGTGTTCCAGGGCAGAGCTGAGTAGCTGCAACAGAAACTGGTCCACAAAGCCTACAGTTCAATCATCTACTCATTTATGGAGCCAGTATGATGACCTCTACAGTCAAGGGGCAAAGGTAGAACCATGTGGGAGCAGGGTAGTAGAAGTAGGGACTGTGGGGGAGTTGGACAGGATTGCTTGTGAAGCAGATGGGGAAAGATTAGAAATATTGATGGGGAAGGTTTAAGGTATTGCATTGAAACAAGATGGCCTGTAGGCCTCTGGGTAGAGGCTCCACCATTGCAAGGATGCTTTAGTCCTTTTAGTGGCAGATGATTACAATGACCTGATTGCAATGTTGAAGTCAAGATGTCTGGATGGAATTGAAATGAAGAGAAGAGGGCAAAAAACAAGTAGGTTCACGAGCACCCTGAACACATTGAACAACTTTTTCATTTTCTGTGCCAGAGAGGAATCTTCTGTGATGATACAGCAGTTTTCAAACAACTTTAAAAATATCTTGAAGTGCTAGAATACTAGTATTCTAATTATACATCCTTTGAATTAAAATAGAATTCTTCAAGTGAATCAGGTGGATGCCTTTTACAATTTAGACCTTCAGCCATGTAATATTGAAAATATCAACTCAAAAGAAGACCATCAACAATCCATAAGTGGCCTAAGGGACTCTAGAGATGGATTACCAACTTATTTAATTATTGTTTATTTGCCAAAAGCCAAAATGCTTAACTTGGCAATTCTATTTTCTTCTATGGAGTACTTTCATAATCTATAGTCTCCATAAAAATTTAAAGAATTCTATAGAAATCCACTCTCTGCAAAACTATTTGTATCATATTTTTTCCTAGAATACGTACTTTAGAAGATTGATGGATAAAAAGGCATTTAATTCAGTTTTATGTGTGCCTCAATTAATTGCAATCATAAAGCTTACAAAGAATTTGCTTTCTTAAAGAAGAAAACCTTTATTTTATAAGGAATGATAACAATATTAATAATATAACATTGTATGATATATTAAGGAAATAGTACTTTACTGATTGTGTCCAGTATTACACAGATTTTCTTTATCACATATATTTTCCAACTATATTAAGTCCCATCTTTCTAAATACAAGTTGTGACAGGAGAGGCAAAAACATAGAGCACTCCTAATATAGGAAGAAAAAAATGGACTGTAGACTTAAAAATCTGGTCTAAAAAGAATAACATAAAGTAAGTCTCAAGCACAAAGGTGACTTATTATTAGATGAAGGAAAATAAAGTTCCTTGAATGAATATATTTCTGGTGACAGAATCTTTCAGACATGACTATTCTGAATTTGGACTAGCTCAAAGAAGTGTGAAAGATCTCTGCTGCAATGAAGAGGAGAAAGTAGGCTCTCTTATTCATCCAAAAAAAGAAAAAAAAATCAGAATGGTGAGGTGGTTTGTGAGTGCCCTCACTGGGATTTCAAAGGGAAGTATTGCATCTTGACATGGTTTGAGGATGACTTATCCATTCTCTGATTTGATTTTGGAAATACTACTCTTAAGTTTATGTTGAAGTGGTGACGTTAGGAAGATAACACAATTCATTTTATACATTCTAATCTTTCTTTATTGAGGGAAAGTAGGGAAGCTTCTATTATATTTCAAAATTTCCCTTATTTTGAGAAGAAAGATACAAAAGTTTCAAAGCATTAACAAGAAAAGACAGTCAGTCTAGAAATAGATCTGGATGGGTCATAGTCTAGTCCCATTATCTTGCTGAGGAATCTGAGGTTCAGGCAACCATGTTTGTAGAGTGCTGTGACACTTAGCATCGTTAACTCAATTGATTTTTGTTGCCAGACGAGACTTACCTAACAGTTTAGTGACCATGTATATCCTCAAAACTAGTTTTGGGGCTTCAACTGCATTTTTTTTTCTTCAAGAGTCTAGACCAAATAGTGTATACACATGTAAGTTAATGTTAAAATGATAAAATAAAGTTAGGAAAAAAAGAGTCTAGATCCCAAATCCTCCAAACAGAGGATGTATACCTTGGTAGAAATGAGCAGGTGTTACTTGACTCTCAGATTTGGCATTTAAATTTAGTTAAATAGCATAATAAGAAAACGTCTTAGCTTTTCTTTTAGTCTTTTGGTAGCATCAAAGGGCATCTTCAGGGTACTGACAATGTATCTTTAACACCCTTCATAAACCTGTGACTCTTCATTTTTATCCAGAGAACAAATATTAGGCTCAATCTTGTAACAAGGCAGTGGAATAAATCTAAATTCTGAGTTGATACCCAGGTTTTGTTTACAAAACTTTTTATGAGCTTATTTGATTTATGGAAAAATGGAAGCTTTTGTAGGAGAATTAAATATTTCATTTAAAACTAAATTATTTAGCTAAAACTGATATGTGGCAAATCCCATGAGGGAGTCCTGTGTGGAACACAGACTCTGCTTGTTTGTGAGTGGGACTTGCAATGACTGGGGTTTAGAAACACTCCTCTAGGTGTTGCCAAGTAGAGATGAAAGCAGTACCATGTAGGGTGAAAATCCTAAGAGCAAGTTCTAGTTTTTGATTAGTTAGGTAAGGGGACTTAATTTCAGTTTTACTTCCCAAAGGTAAAATGAGGGAGGTTATAGGTCAGAAGAGCTAAATATTCTATAGCTATGACTTACAATAGAACTTGAAAAGGTTAAAACACAGATCTCAGATATATTATTCAAAATAAATGAGGAACATTACCCACTCATAATGAAAATTATTGGCCAACTTAACTCAACAACTGGCATTAGTATGACCTTTTTAACATTACTTTCACCCAGAAGAAGTATACAGATCATTAAGACCTTCAGAAAGCTTGCTTGATTCAGATGTAGAGAAGACACATCTATGATCCTGTAGATGAGGCAGAAACACACACAGACACCCCAATATTTTCTGATGTGTGGTCTTCCATCTCCATCAGAGCCTAGTTTTTTGGTTATTATTGTAAGAGATTTAGGCTAGGATCAACATCAGTAAACACAGCAAAGAAGTATCAAAGTAAACACAACAAAGAACTAAACAAAGCAAAGAAGTATTTAATGTTGTTGACAAGTCATTAACTTTCTGCATTCTAAATCTGATTTGTTGTGACACCTTTTAATGCTGAAGTATTTAAAAGAGTCAGTCTACTGATAGGGCAATGTTTTATCTTCATTTCTGTTTCAATTGTTCTCTCTGAAACAGGAGAATATGTGATTTTTTTAAGTTTTAAAATGAGTTGGGACTTTTGAAACCATATACAGAAATATGTGCACAATAGATTATAAATTAGTGATCAATTAAATATTAGTTCTTCAGTAACATTGACTGCAACCCAGTCAAACAGAAGTGATAGCCCAAATAGTGGTTAATGTTTAGAAGTTATGCTGAAACCAGCTGTTTAAAAAACTGCCTAAAGCTGACTATATATTCAAAATAACACAAGAATATAATTTCTTACCCATTACCCCAGCTAATTCAAATATATACAGTACATTAGTATAATTGATGCAGAATTTTAAAGGTATAAGTAAACCTGATTTGGAGAAAGTCCCAATAATGCAAACTAGGAGATTTTTTTTAAAAGTTTTTCATTTTAAAATTCAATTTCTATTCTTACTGCTATCTATTTCAGCTAACTTTTTGCCTTCACAATTAAGCCGTTTTTATTTATATTTTTGTTATTAGAATCAATAATGTAGCTTTCATTACTAAGATCCTCTTGATTCTCTTCAGCATCAAAATAGAAGTCATTATATGTAGGTCAACAAAGAGAACCAAGAGGATGCAATAATTAATATGAAGTATCATGTACTTTTGAGTCATTTGGGGTACATGCCATTATTAATTCTGATTTCAGATAATTAAAACCCTGCGGCTTCATGTCTTCACTACAACCTTATGACAGAACTTATTTGAGAAGCACCCAGCTAAGCTTCTGAAGTCCTAATCCACAAGAATTGTGAGATAAATACTTGCTTTTGTAATCCACGTTTGAGGGTTATATGATATCCAACAATAGGTAACTAGAATATTATTATCTCAATGATTACTCACATTCCTCTACTCCTCGTAAGGAATCCATGATACTTTCATGATATCTGAACTAGATAGAAATAGATTAAAAAGAAATGCCACAACCAGCACACATGATTGGCTAGCAAAAGTAGACACGTTTAATGCACAGTGAACCTGTACTTCCTTTCGTTGAGTGACAAGTAAATTATGATCAGAAGTTTATCACCTCAATTAAAGACCCCAGCAACTATGGGAATAGGTATTGTTATCTTATCACAGAATAAAAAACCCAAATTGACAGAAGTCAGGGATTTCCCCATGATCATACAGTTGGTGAGCTATGGACCCAATATTATAAATCAGGTCCACCTTAATATAAAACCCTTGCTTTGTACATTAAATGAGCATAAATCAGGCTTTAAGAGAGGGTCTCTGATATGCTTGGTTTGACCGCAGTGGCTTTAGTACATCCAGGAGTATTTGCTTCTTTACTTCAAGGTTGAGGACTGGGCTCCAGGGGAATGAGTTTAGAAGCTAAATCTTTAAGTAAGAAGAGCATTGTTGGTGTGCAATTCAAATTTGTGGATATCTTACTTTCCCCCTAGGAAACATGGAGCAATTTAAAATGAATCCTTATTTTTCAAGCCTTTTGGATTTAGTTTTTCCCCAATGTGTGCACTGCAGCACAGATTTCAAGCTGGTATTCTGGGGTAAAGCTCAAAGCATTGTTAACACCACTGCTCCTACATACATGTTGTAGGAGAAGGGGTTCCATCAGTCATACAGCCAGAGAAAAATAAAGAAAAATATAGTGAGGAGAAAAACTGGATTCTGCTGGTAGTTGAAATGTGATGATGATCATCTATGAAGCAAAGATAATACAGGAAGGATGTCCATGTAGAAAATAACTCTGAACTTGACAATTGGTAGGAAGTTTCTCCAAATTTGCTGGGCCTTCATTGTAAAGTCTAAAGTAGAGCCAAATTACTTTGTGAAGGGAATTATATCAGGCATCCGTGCAGAAGGGGTCTTCTAAAAACAGACTACTGGCTTTGAAAAATTGGTACAAATACCAATCATGCATTTCAGAATATTCTAGATTCCTATGAGTTTTCTAAACGTGGATGGCTATATTTGAATAATATTAGTTTGCTTTTGTAGCCAAATATTTTTTCAGATTTGGGGAATTCATTAACCTCTGACTGTTCATAACTCAAAATTGTAGTGATACACCTTTATGTTTCTAAATCAGTTTATGAGGTATATGATAAAAATGAAATCAAAGTCTGTTGAACATGGATGGGGCTCAGTTGTCTTTGACTATGACCTGTAGAAAGAGAGTAGAAATAAAATGATACACAGTAGCCTGTTATTATTTCATTTTTATTAAGAGAATGAGCGAGTGATCAAATCAGTAGGAAGCATTACAAATTACTAAGTTTTCAATACTTTCATCCATATGTTTAATTCTGCTTATTTATTGTTTTATCAAATGGAATTAAGGTGGAAAATTTAATTTAAACATGATTATTTGCTTTTATTTTCTAAGTTTAATAGCAATGCTATATTGCAAGCATTAGAAAATAAGTTTTATGCATTGCTTTTTCATTCTATTTCAGATACGTGCCATGCTCAGTTTGGGAGCAAATCTTAAGTGAAGATAATTAATTATTCTACTATTGAAAAAAAATGGGAATTTTACTAGTTGTGGACATTTTATGACAGAAATGAGACAAGTATTTCAGCATAGATAATTATTATCATGTAAGGTTAGACTACTTTAATAATCATTTTAAATTAGTTTTTCATGAGAAGCTCAATGTAGTAAAGGCATAGGTATTACTTTTACAATGACTAATAGTTCACACATTTTTCTTTAAAAATCTTCATGTTTCCCACAGATTGTTTTTTATAGCATGGAGCAGAAAAGGGTAAAAGATTTCATCCCAAATAACTTCCAACTTTGAAGTTGAAGTTCAGAAAAATTTTCATGTACAAAGAACACTGATAAGATTATTTGATTAGTGGAGGAGAAGTAAAGTCCTGAGGAAGTGAACCCCTGTGTGCTTCAGTTTCTTCCTCAGCAAATAACAAAATATGGCAAGAATATGGACCCTGGCCAAGACTGCCTGGTTCTGTAACCAATAGCTGTGCAACTTTGGGATTCAGTCTGTCTATGTGTCACTGTCATCATTGGTAAAATGGGGATAGCAATGGTCTTTATTTTATAGAACTATTGTGAGCATCAAATGAGTGATATAGAAAATGCTTCAAACTAATCTTGTCTCCTAATAAGTGGTATATGAGTGTTTGTAAAGTGGTTGGTGTGGATATGATAACATGCAAAATAATGTTTGGAAAGTTTTAACAATGCAGGTACTCAACAAATATGGATTCTTCTAAAAATGCATTGTGTATATTTGTAAAGTGTATTTTTTATAAGTTTGACATTTAGTTTCAAAGTCAAACCAGATTAACAGACATTATAAACATCCCCTAGTCATCCTCCTCTAAATCACTGTATTTGTCAGAGAATTTCTTCTTTAGCTGTTATGAGTTAGTTGGCTAAAGCAGATTTCCCAAGAAAAAGATCCTTTCTATGCTACTTAGACCATGTTTCTGCTTAATGCTTTGAAAGTAACACTGCTTAGCATAGAGTGTAATATCTTCTTTAATTGCATTTTCCATTAACTTTAGTAACTTTTGCAAAAATGGCTACTTGGATTTCACAAATAAACTGTGATTATACTTTTTTGGGCTCATTCTTTTATTCAATATGAAAACACTAGAACCCACAGTGATTTCTGTCTGTGGAACCCTGTAATCAGTAGTTGAAGTCATCACACTCCTGATCATTTGCCCTGTAAGTTAAAAACTACATGAATATAAACAAGAGAACAGATGCTTTTCAAACTATTTATTTATTTGGTTATTTATTAATAAATTATAAATAAAAATAACTAGTCTGCTAAAATATTATATATAAGATATATAAAAGTTGAAATGTAAACAAGCTTTCTTTGCTCTCATTAGAATATTATAATATATGTTATGTTTTTACATCTTCTTTCATTTAATAATGCAATATTTATTATAATTTTACTAAGAGAATATGATTATATGTACTTAGTTATTATCTTGGTTCTAAGTGGGTTTACTTACGTCATAATTTGTAAGTTTTGTTTTGTCCTTGCTTTTAAAGGTTATTATATAACTTATTGTATAGATAAGTATATCAAAATGGAAGAGGCATGTAATTCTTAATGCTTACTGTGCATTTTCTTCTCTTCTATGCTTCATTATAGTAGTTATTAAAGCCTACACTATATTTAAAGTTCATTTTTAAGTTATGAAATATAACTCTGATATTAGATAACATCATGATAATTTCACATTACTTGGAGCCTTCTCACGTTTGATCTCAATTTTTCATTTTTTTTTTTTTTTTTCATTTTTCTTTTATTATTTATATGTGCATACAAGGCTTGGTTCATTTCTCCCCCCTGCCCCCACCCCCTCCCTTACCACCCACTCCACCCCCTCCCGCTCCCCCCCCTCAATACCCAGCAGAAACTATTTTGCCCTTATCTCTAATTTTGTTGTAGAGAGAGTATAAGCAATAATAGGAAGGAACAAGGGGTTTTGCTGGTTGAGATAAGGATAGCTATACAGGGCATTGACTCACATTGATTTCCTGTGAGTGTGTGTTACCTTCTAGGTTAATTCTTTTTGATCTAACCTTTTCTCTAGTACCTGGTCCCCTTTTCCTATTGGCCTCAGTTGCTTTTAAGGTATCTGCTTTAGTTTCTCTGCATTAAGGGCAACAAATGCTAGCTAGTTTTTTAGGTGTCTTACCTATCCTCACCCCTCCCTTGTGTGCTCTCGCTTTTATCATGTGCTCATAGTCCAATCCCATTGTTGTGTTACCTAAGGAAACAGGTTTCACCAAGTAGAGTCACCTTTTCCATTGTTCTGGGTGTATATTGGTAGTATCACTTGAAATTCTACTTTTCCTCTTACAAATTATTTGTTTCTTTTATCTCCACCATGCGAGTTAGTTGAGAAAATATTGAACAATGTGTTCTAAGGCTGAACAATGTGATAAGGCACACACCCACTAGTAGATACCTCAGCATATTGAATGTGGACCGCTACGTAATGGAGATTCACTGAACACCCCATGTCATCATAGAGCTTTTTCTCTTTCTACCAGGGACCACTGAACTTTAGCAACATTTGATCAGTGTGCTCATTAAATGTTGCGTCAACTTAATTCTCTCAATAAATAAATAACTAGAAGCACCATTCATAATCTTTCAAAGTATTTCCTTCCCACACCCTAATATTTAGACTACCAATTTGTAGAATAAGGAAGTGGTGATTGTGTGGAAAAAGAGCTCTCTGTGCAGATAGACAATGATCACAGATTTGAAAATTTAATATAGCAACATAAAACCTTGTCTAGCAAGTTGTTTCTTAATGGAGTTGCACAGTACCTGGTACCAACTTCTATCATAGCACCTTTATAACTTTTTATCCCTGGCTCTGTCTCCAGCATTCTCTCTCACATATCCCAACTCCAAGACATGAGCCCAAGATTAGTGATACCTTAACTTTAAGAATGACAATTAGTGGTTACATCATATATGTGCAATATTTTTCATCCTAGCAAAGTATATTGGAGATTTCTAGTAGAGGATTTTCAAATTAATGAGCACATGAAATTAAAAACAGACATGATTGGGACAAAAAGAAATATGTAATATATCCATATACAAGTGGGAAAGAATTGGAAAGATGAAGGAAAGTGAGCAGGAATTTTACTAATGTCTAAATCATGAAGTTTTTCCTGCCTCTTTCCCCTTTTATGTCCTTCTATCTCTTTATATCATGTATAAAATAGCTGAAGGCTTAGATTGTCATTGTTCCCTTTCACCTTCATCTTGGGTTTGTTCTGGCAGGAAAAGTAGAGGATTTTGTAATGTTCCCCTCCCAGCATTAATGAGATGATGATTGTGGTGATGATAATGCTAATGATTTGATGATTTTTAATCTATACTTCACCTTCATTTCTTTTCCTTCTTGCCATGCTCCATTTCTTTCTTTGTTATTTATTCCCCCCCACCCCGCTCCAAAGTTAGTGGTTTTAGAAATGACAGGAATCTAGGGATTTAAAAAAAAGAAACCCACTCGATTGGCTCTTTTTCTCCCTTTTATTCACAAGCTGAAGTATGTCTTTTAAAAGACCTGAAGGAATGTCTAAAGGAGCTCCTGTTATTGCATTTTATCTAAAAGACAGCATTGGCATTTTCACTTAATGTGTATAAAACTGCTCTTTGTAAGAACCATGTGAAACACAGAGATTAGTATTGTTAATTTAATGCAGTGAGCTTAGAGTCTTTATAAGATACTATCTCCTCTTGAACTTTATGTTCAAATCAGTAGGGACTGGAACAGAGTTTTCACAAAAATATTATTTTTCTCACTTTATATAATAAGCAAATAGAAGGGCCAGAGAAAATACAAATAGTTGGACTCTGACATCAGCATAAATCACCCTGATGTATGGGAAAGCAGGCTTTTTCATTTGTCTTTTTTGTTTTCTCATAAACTGCTGGGGAAATTGGATGAACTTGCTCTATAGATAATGGAAACAATAATGTGGAGAGATGATCAGTTGCAGTGATGCATCTGTAAAGGCACTAATGATGTATAAAGAGCTGCTGCACTTGATGACTTATAGAAACAAAGGTTATTATGGATAAAGTACCTAACATCTTATTATCAATCTTCTCTGAATCAGTTACCTCAGAAAAAAATTGTTTTCCCAACTAAAAATGTAACAATGGTAAGACATTCCAATTTTATTTTAGTGCATTTCCTTTCAGGTAGTATCTTATTTTAGCACAAATAAGATGGTTGAAATAAAAATAAAATTCTATAGATAAGAGCAACATGAATTAATGCAGTCATGGAAACGCTTACAGTAAAATGGTGGCCAAAGAAAATAAATAGGCATTTGTCAATGCTTATTTTACAGTAATAAAGGTATTCTTCCTTATTATGTTTTACTAATACTCACACCCTCATGGGGCCACAGTAACCAAAACAACAAATGGCCAAAAGGGACTCTATTTATGATTGGTAGAAAGATAAAGTGTTCAAAGGGTCTGTGAGGTTCCCAAAAGAAGTGGGAAAATAAAGACCTGGATAACAGAAGGTCTTCTAAATCCATGACAGTTGGGAGATCCAGCACAAGTTTTGCCAAATGACCAATATTCTTTCATGGTTTACCTTCTTGCACATTACAGACAGTGCTGTACAGCATCCCTCCAAGATATCCGTTTGTAGGAAGCACCATCTGGTTAGGTGCCTACTAGTGATGCGGATAATCTGCTTTGAATTTCCATATCTGCAGTTCTTAGTATAGCTACAGCTTACTTTTTTTTTTCTATTTCTGTCAATAAACTTCTACAAAGAATGTGTGTAGGTTACATAAAATAGGATCTATGATGAAACAGGCTGTCATGACCATTAATCAACATTTTATGTCTTCTTTCCTTGTTTGCCATTATTCTTAAAAATTTTTTTGGAACAATGCAACACTTACTACAATATTTCCTTTCCTATGAATTTAGTTTTCAAATGCCCATTCATATCTTTAATGATTTCTCTGCCCACTGTCCCCATAAAAGAGAAAGGAAGGTCAATGAATACCAATCTTCCTCCTTCTTATCCTGAGAGGCCATGGACAGGGAGATCTACAAAAGCTGTAACATTTTTTACTTGACAACTCAATTCTGAACTTTGAACAAATATTCCTTTCTGAAAAATAACAGTAATGGTTTCTCGAGGGCCTGCAAGATGCTAGTTACTGTGCTAATTCTCTATACATACTATTTCATTTTCACAAAAGTCTATATGGCATCCATTAATTGCCAGCTCATGCTACAGGCAAATCTGTGAATTTAAGTCAGTTCCTCCCAATATCTGGAAAGCAAAGACATGTCCAGCATTTTTCAGATTCTTGGCAGATCGAAAATAAAAGAATTACCAAATAAGATCAGAAAAAAATTTATTGTGATGCCTTTAAAAGTATATATATATATATATGGAAATAAACTTTTTAAACATCAAAGCAATGCAATAAAGTTGTGGGGTGCAGAAAATCTTCAGCGTGTGCATTAAAAACCTCCATAATGTACTATGAGTAGCATCGTCTGAAAAAAAAGAACAGGACTTATGAATGTCATTTTGTAGTCTCTTGAATGTGCTTCTGGGAAGCATCTGGGACACGAAGGATTAAACAACCTGCCTGAAGCCACCCATACAGCAAATAAAACTTGAAGATGAGCCAAGGTGTCTGAACCCAGATTCTTTGTTCAAAATGAGTCCCAAGCTAAATCAACATTCTGAATTTTCCCTCACTTTCAGTTCTGTAGGCAAGTAGAGATATTTCTCTGAGTTAGATATGTTACAGGAATAAATGCTTTCTTGGTTTTTTCCTATCCTTTGTCTCTACATTCTGGGTTATTGAGAATGTTTCCTTTGTTTTTGATTTTTTGTTTTGGGTAGTACTGGGGTTTGAACACAGGGGTTTTTGTTTTTAGACAGGTGCTATACACTTGAGCCATGCTCTTACTTGAGAGTGCTCTTTTGTTTTACCTCAGGGATTTTTTTTTTTTTTTTTTAAGAGACAGAACTGCTGAGGACCATTTGTAGGTTTAAATGTGATTAATGGGTAGAACTGTAGTGCAGCTTAGGAGCAGTAGCAATGAATCTGAGTTTGAATCCCAGTTTTGAACTCAATTAGCACTGTGACCTTGGGGAAGCTACAATATGAATCTATACCTTGGATTTCTTACTACCAAAACAGTGCTATTGCATGGATGAGATTTCAGAAGCCATGTATGTATCAAATACAGGGACCTGGGAATGATAGATTCAAGCTTTTCTGGAAGAATTTGATCACCAAAGGTCCCAGAATATGTGCAGAAGTGACTAAAGGGAGTTCATTGAGTTCTAAAGGACCTTTCAAAAGTTAAAGAATGCAATACACACCTCAGAAGTACTAAGGCCTTAGAACAAGCAAGGTCATGATCATTGAAGGCCTGTGTGATCAATTAGCAACACCCAGAGGCTAGGTGTAAAACCAGTTCTGCCAACATAAGCTCATAGAACACAGGTAGTAAAGTACTTATTTAATCACAACTGGCCTCCTGACATCTAGGAAGTACCTGCCACCCCAGTTCCCATTCTCTTACACCTCCCCTAACTACAACTTCTACCTCCTCCATTTTGGAGCAGCATCAGCTTTTCTTTGTTAAAAGTCTGTTCTCAAAATTCAATCTATGCATCCTGGGAAAAAGAAGTTTTATTTTTTAAAAAAGAAGGTTGCAGTCACCTTGACATGCATTTTAATATCATCCTGTATAACTTCATTTCTCAAAAGGATGAAAATGGTAAGTTAAACCACTATTGATAAGGGTTATGTCAATCATTTAAAAACTGATTTATAATCATTTTAGAAGTTTTGTTTAGAAGAATTGCTTTTTAGTTTCTGTGACATTCTACAATAGTCCTCACACTAAGGTCTTACTTAGCCTTCTTCTTGCCTGTGCCAATGTGGTCTACTTTGAACTCTTTTCTAGGTAAATGATAATTATGGTAATATTTTAAGTCTTTTATAGTGGGATTGGGATTTGAACTCAGGGCTTCATGCTTGCAAAGCATGCACTCTACCGCTTGAGCCACTCCTCCTGTCCATGGCAATATTTTAAAAAATAGTTTTTCCTTTGTCATATAAATTCAAATTTCAATCTAAAATATATCTGCTGATGTTTGATTTCCTTTGTAGAGTAAAAATATTGGAAACACTGTTTAAGGTGTCTATTGCAAAGGAGAAAATACTGAAGGATGTTGGTATAACTTCTTCCTCACCTCTCCTCCTCCTTCTCATATGTAACAAATATTTATGTGTGCAATACTAGCTGAATTTTTTCCTTGGTTAATGTTTGAGTTCTGTTGGTTCTGTGTATGGAATGTGTGGTTTTAAAAGTTAGCACATATAACTACAAAGCTGTTACAATTGTTTTTATATAGAAACAATTATTTTAAACTACAAAGTTACATGAAGATAGTGTTACGTAGGAGGCCTAAGTAGAAAGAAATAGGATCCTAATTAATGCTGCTTTTGTGCTATTATCATTATTCTGGGTGGATTACATAATGCTACATTTATAATGGGAGGCACCTTCCCAAGGCTGTTTAGCAAATCAGTTTGTAGGCAGATGTTAGGCAGCCCGTTTTTCAGTCTGTGACCAGCTTTTATCTTGTCCCATAGTGTGGGTGGATAGGGAGGAATCACTGAGGTGGGAAAAGAGAAACATGTATTCAGATAGTAAACTGAGACTTTGGAAATTATTTATGGACAAAAACATAAAAAAAGACTGGTAGGAATGAAGAAAAGATGTATTTTCCATTATTGGAAAATATTTTAAGAAAAATCAAATATCAATGTCTTTCAAAGTTTGACAGATTTGTAAAATGAGAACTATTCCAGAGCACCCCCATTTCTGCCTTTGATTCCTTTAAGCTTCAGGATGAAGAAGACAGGGTATTTAATATACCCTCACAAAAGTTGCATGCAGCGGGATATCCCTTGGCCCAAGTGCTGAGAGGAAGCCCTAAAACCTTTCTGTAAAGGAGTTTTGGACTCAGCCCTGTTTTTGATTGCTAATTTTTTTTTTGTGGTGCTGGGAATTGAACCCAGGGCCTTGAGCATGGTAGGCAAGTACTCTACCACTGAGCCACATCCCCGCCCTCAGCCCTGTTTTTGAAGTACCTGGAGATCACTTGTGTTGTACTGAGTCACCTTATCAGCATCTGAGAATTCTTCCTCAGAACCAGAAAGCTGCTCTGATTCAATTCAGATCTAAGCCATGTTTTTAGAGTTATTTATTATACTGCAGTAGTTTGGTATTTTTTCCCTTTGCCTATTGGCACTATTAGTTTATATTTTCTTCTTAACATTTCAGGAATGTCAGTTGGAAAATAAAAGAATAAAAGAATCCATCAAGTGAGGTTGTCTAAATGAAGGTAAAGGTTGGAGCCAGGAGGAGAGTTTTGTGTGGAATCATCTGTTATGTAGATGTGTGAGTCATTCTGGTCAAATTTAGTCACTCTGAGCCACAGGGTCCATATGATGGATTTAATAATAAGAATCTCAGAGAATTAGGTTGAAATTCAAATGAAATAAATGAAAGTGAGAGTGCTACATAAATGAGAATATTAACGATTATCATTGGTGTGGTTTCATCATTACAACCACCACTGGAAAATAGAATTAAGTTTCAAAGTTTAGATCTTCTCTGGAAACTCTGCTGATGGATACCTTGAACAATTCACAGTAGTGGATGCAGAACTCCAAATCACTTGAGCCAACCTTGACCTCCATGTCTGAGTTGACACTGTTTTCTCCCTCATTCCTTTTGCTGAATTTTATTCAAAGGTCAGAAGTAGGGTACATCATTCCACTGTTGAAATTGTCCTGAGCCACACATAGTCTAGCTTCCTCCAGCTGTCCTCTGTGACTACCCACAATACCTTCTCTTCAGGGAGAATTTGAAAAAATGTGTGGGTAGGTCAATAGAAAATAAATCATATGTTGTGCTTGATGTGAAATGTTCATAAATGTAGAAATTAATTTAGATAAGAAACAAGTTACAAAATAGAGTATTAAAGTCTATAGAAAAATTATAGTTAACCCAACTTTATCAAATGGTTCTTATGTGCAAGGCACTAGAATAGGTCATTTAAGAGAAGTGAAGGAGAATAACATATCCATCCCGTCTTTCCTAACTTACAGTCTAAATAAGGGAAATAAGATGTATAAATATATATCTTTCTCATATATGTAGGTTATTTAGAAAGATACAGAAGGATGTACGGGTTAGTGAGGACATTTGCTGGTAGAAAAATCTAAAGGCATTTAATAAAGGTAACACTTGACTGAACCTCATATGAAGAATGGGATACAGAGGAACATTCTACATTAAGGGAAAAGCCTGAGAAAAATTTTGGATGCAGGAAAGACATAGTAATATCAAGTGTATGATTACCCTGTAGCTAGAAAAACAGGATACATTTGGAACAAACAGAAAGGACACAAATTCTTGTTTGCTTTTGTTTAGAGTACCCTCATCAATTACTTAATCCAAGTCCACCTGTCATTAGCCGGTCATATCATCACTACATTACAAATAAAGACAGGCAAAGCCAAGGAGATTAATTAAATTACCTGAAAACAAGACATGTTTAAGTCATGTTTAAGATTTGAAACCACAATTTCAAAAGAGTGTTATGGCAACCACACTCTTTTTATCAATCGTGATTTATTGAGTACTTACATTATGCCACACAGTTTTAAGTTTCCTTAATCTTAAAAATAAACCAAAATATAGTAATTATTATTCAGATACCCAAATGTGGAAATATGACTTAGCAAATTTACTCAATGCATAAAAATAATGAAAGTTAATGCTGTAAAACAAGAAATGGAGAGATTGAACATCAGGCTAATATGTCCTTATTTTATTTAAAAACAAATAAAGTGAACATTAAATGCATCAAAAACACACTATCAGAATTATGCTTAAAGAAGATTTATATGTTATCTTCTTTCTAAAATTTTAAAAATGAATTTTTAAAAGTGGTGGGTGGCCTGAGGGTTTAGTGCAATGGTAGAGCACTTACCTAACATGGGTGATGCTTTGAGTTTGAGCTGTGTGTCCACACATAAATACAATAAACTCATGGTTAAAAATGATTTTCATAAAATTTCAGTCTACATTTAGGTTTTCAATATATATTCTAAACTCATTTTTAATTTTAATAATCAAAACTTAAAAATAATAACTCTTGTTGACTTTTAGCTCATGTGGCTGGGCAATAAGCTTATTCTAGTAAACTAAATATGTGTATTAAATTTCCATACATAGATAGATTCCAAGTTTTTTAAGGAAAATATAGTGCCACTAAAAATGTATAAATATATTTTGATTCCCCACATCTGCCTTGTTTACTCTATAACCAGTTTTTGATTTTCAACTTTGTGCCAAACTGATAAAGTAGAATTAAATCTTTCCTTCTGAAGATGAGAGCTGAGTTTTCCCAGAAGTTTGACTTGCAGTTTGTCTATATTTAAGAGACACATGGTAGCCTCTTCATAAACAGTGCTGGCTAAATGAATCAGTGAGTACATGAGGAAGTAATCAATCAGTTAGTGACTTTAATGATATGCAGAAATGTTTATTGATAAAGATTTCTGATTATCCTTTGCTGAAAAGCTATGCTCTGTTTTCAATAGCTTTGTCAACTCATGAAGGTGTCAGTAGTTTAGAACATAAATATAATATTTCTATGCTGTTACTTATAACAAATGACATTGTGATGATCTTAATGTATATATCACACTAATGATATGTTCAAACTCAAGGAATAGTGAATTTGATTTAACATTACTTTAGCAGTATTTTGAAACTATTTTTAAAAATAAGTTGCATTATGTCAGTATTCTAGGATTACCTGTCTAATTCATTCATTTTCATTTTTACTTACACTCATATCATGGCATTCAAACCATTTTCATACTGCCTCAGTTCCTTTTTTTCACCAAAAATGAAAACTTTAAGTAAAATCATTGATTCCATTTCCTAGACTCACTCTTCAGAGTATTGAACTACGCTATTGATTACCAAGCAGCTAGAGGTAAACTTTCTCAAACAGATTTTCAGTGAAATTCATGAAGCTAATCTAATAATCAATGGACTACTTTGTGAGCTGCTAATTAGATTTTATATATTGTTTGAAAGTCTTTGAATTTTGTACTTACCAATTTAGTTTTGTCCATGGGGCACATTTTCAAACTGAGATTTGAAATTCTACCACATACCAACTCTTACAGAGAACACTTACAGAATCATTGAAAATCTAAAACTGAGGAGAAGTTTAGATCAACTTTGTCATTTCTTAAGGGAGACACAGGTCTCAGAGCAATAAAAAGAGGAATCCCGGCCTCTCATCCTGTCTAGTGCTCATGACACCCTTCTATATACAGGGAAATTCCTCCATTCACCCCACCAATGTACGTTGTACTAAAGAATATGTATTGTGTGATACTCTCTTCACAGGTTGAGTATCCCCATGTATAGTATAACACAGAATGCATTACTTAAAATAAAATGGAAAATTCTTCAAGTTAAAAAAATAATCAACTTACTTCTCATAGAAGCAAAATAACAGTGCCTTGAATGAGGTCTATAAATGTCTGCTTCCAGAAAGGTTACCTAGTATTATAGAATTTTCTTGGTTTTTACTATTTATCTATATATTTGTGTATCTCCAACAGAATTATGGTTAAACTAATAACAATAACATCTTTCTATGCTTTCATTGGTCATCAGATCATGGGCAAAGGCAACCCTAAAGAGATTTCAAAGGATCTCAGTAGACTTCACAGCATATGTGAGAAAGCTCACTTACATTCTCAGAGAAAGAGCCTTGTTTCAAGTTTAGTTATTCTCAATTTACAAATAAGGCCAACAGATACACTCTTCTGCTTTTGATTCATTATTAAATAGAAGAAACATTCATAATACTGTGTAATAAATAATGACATCCTAATAATACAATTATCAAATAATGTCTACTTTAGTACCTATCATAACTCAAGCACTCTTCTAATCCTCACATCTGCTCTACAAACTAAGAACTTTGCCAAAATTTTAGAGGTGAGGAAATAAGGATTAGAAACTATTTGCCTTCCTTGAGATTAGTTACAATGTACAGAATATGGAAAGGGAGTCTATCAGACACCAGATTTGTAGACCCGCGGTCACAACATAGTATGTGCCAGAAAATAATAAGCTGACAGAGTAACATGTTAATGCTCTTTAATTAAAAATACATATAATTTTGTAAGAGAATAAAAGAACAAATAATCACATAGAGGGCTGAAAAATTTCAATAATGCTTTCTGTCTTTGCCATGTGATTGTTCCCTGTGATATTGTCATTTGGTATTCATATTATTATTACTCATAATACTTGCTGACATTTATTGATCTGGGTTAAGGGAGGCTTCCTGAAGGAAGGGAGTTTTCGATAATGGCCAGAGTGAAAGGAGTGGGATCAGAGAGTGGGACAGTGGTGGAGGAGTTCTAAGTGTGGGAATGGCTTATGTAGAAACACAGATTTAGACAGGCATGACTATCTTCAGCAGAAAGGCTCCCACCAAGAGGGTGACAAGTAGAAGGGTCATTCTGCCACCAACTGAGTAGTGACTGGAGAACACAGCATCAGTTTTCACAGGTGCATGCATGGGATGGACTTTGAGAAGGCTGTCTGAGGACTGGAAGAATAGCTTAGTTTTATATGCATGTAGTGTGTGCAAGGCCCTAAATTCAATTCTCAGCGCCAGAGAAAATAAAAGTGTGTCTGTACGGCACTCACAGAGATGCAGACATTTGCCATAAAAGGTAGGGAAGCTGCAGATGTGTGCCTTAATACAACTCTCACAAAGCTGAATGGGCCAAAGGAATAAAGAAGGTTACATATGCATTTCTGTGCAATTGTCCAGAAAACATAAGGGGGATGAAGATTTGTCAGAGTGGGCTGTATACATTAGTTATCTATAGACCTATTCTCATCACTTTCAAAAACTTTACAGTCAGTTTCAAAGAAAATAAACTGCTGTTTATTGAATAAATTTATAATATCACACACAAAAAGGAAGCTTTTATTGGTTGAATTGTGTTCTTCCTAAACCATATGTTGAAGCCTTAACCTCTTTTCTAATTTTATCTTATCTAGACATAAAGTCATTGCAGATACAATTTGTTAAGATGAGATCATACTGAAATAGAATGGACCCATAAATCCATATCATGGGTACACTTATTATAAAGGGAAACTGAACACAGGCTCACACAGGGGGAAGGTTATGTGAAGGTGAAAGCAGAGGTGTGGACGATGTTTATACAAGCTTAGGAATGCCAAAGTTGCCAGCAAACCACCGAAAGAGAGGGGAGAAGCATGGACGTGAGGTTTTTCCTATAGTACTCCAAAGGATTCAACAATGTTGATTCCTCTGTCTCATCTCCTGGTTTCTATCTGCTTGCGAAGTGTGTTGGCATTTTCTGGCTCTGTTCCCTGGCTTCTCATTTCTGGCTTTTGATGGGGCATGATGATCAGATGGCTGTGATTAGTTCTTTGGCTTGCATTGCAGATTATCTATTAAGTAGCCATCTCCTCAGTCACTGAGGCATATGGTCAGCACTTCCAGGGCTTAAAATAAATCTGCATTTTAACATGTGGAATTTTATTATGCAAAAGAGAGCTCACATGGGGCTTAATCTTGTTATTTTTTTTTTTATGCTGCACATGTCTACTTGTAGCCTTCTGGATGGAATAGTACATTTGGCCCCTTGGCCTTCCATTTTTTAACCATTGCATAGATATTCTGGGTGAGGATATCCTGGAATGAAGCATCCACAGTGAACTGTGCAAAATGAAGAAGAGAAGAGATTAGTCACTCCATCTCTTAGTACTTAATATAAATTAGTTGTTTCCCCAGCTACTTGGGTGATAGTGAACCAGGCCACACAACCTGACTTCAAGGTGTTTATTAAGAAACTAGTACTGGCCAAAGATAACATATCCTTTCCTCGGACTGAAAAAGCTCTGTCCCAGGTACCTGCATCATAAGTGGACTGAGGAATGGACTTCAGGCTGCACAGTCTTGACTAAGTGCCTTTGCACTTGGCTCATGATTAAGGCAATTATATTGACAATTACAAAAGTAAGTGCTCAGCAGTTGACAAACAAAACAACTAACTCTGATGCTCTGAGGACTGCTTGGTCTGGGCAAGTGCATACTGGAAAAGTTAATTAAATTTCCTTCTGCATCTTCTAACTATAAACTGACTACTGCTCATGGGAATACAGTGAAAGTATTGGTTTATTCAGCATGTAAATTCACCTATTCTTTGTCCTATGATTTTTTTCTCAAGTGCTATAATACTAGGTTATAAATAGAAGAGGGTAATGACAAATAAGAAATTCATTTATAGAAATTAGTTCAAGAATATACCCTAGAATCGATAGAACCTTCATTGAATCTCCAGCCACTCCAGGTGTTGTATATCATGTAAGTTAACAACTAGTGCAAAAAATTAAAAAAATAAGCATAGACATGCAAGCTATGGAGACAGAGAAATGGATTTGGTTTCAAATTCCAGTTTCTTTTCCTATATCTTTTTTTTAACTGTGGAAAAGTTATTAATCCTTCCCAAGACTAAAAATAATACTTTCTACATTCTTTGAGTATAGGAAGGATTAAATGAGTAAGTAAAGTTTGAAGATCAGCCCTTGACATTTAGTAAACATTTAATAAGAGGTAGCTATCGTTGATGCTGCTGTACTATTTAAAATTCACAAAGTTCTATAACATGTAACTAGCATTACTTATTTCAGAACAATCGTTTTTCTTTGTATCAGTACAGAAATGGATGGGTAGACAGTTTGAATATGTTGATATGTTTTTGTGAACTACTATGTTACGTGCATATTTGAAAGCATGTTAACTTCTATGACATTGCAAAAATGATGTTAGCTAATGTACATGACTGTGCTAAACCCACTCCTGTGTACCTCATAGTATTTCACTCATAACAGTCCTGTGTGATGGGGGCTATTGTGCTCATTTACAGATAGGAAAACTGAGATCCAAAGGTAGACTTTTCACTCAGTCTGGCCCAGGTTTGTGATCTTAACAAAAATGATATTCTTGATTTCAATTTTTAACTCTTCTTTTAAGCTAGACTTAAAAACACTTTCACCGCAATACAAAAATGTGTGTGCCTGACAAAAAAGCCTATTTGTAGCATGTCTCTTCCTTTATGGTGCTCTGTAGTTCTGTAGCCACATTTACATTTTTTCTGTTTGTGGTTCTCCTTCCCTAACAGACTAATTGAATAATATGGCATATCATATGCAAAACAAGACACTAAATTGAAACCTCTCTCTGATGCCCAGCAATGGATGATTGCTCCACATCGCTTGGAGTTATGCTTAAGTACATCCTTAGGCATTATTCTTCTTTTTTGCTTCCTCTCACCCCCCCCTCAAGTTACTTATCTAGTGACTCTATATCCAATTATATATCATCAATTGGCAGAAGAATGGCATTAATATGGATTAACTGCATTCCGCCAGCTCTTGGTTGACCTTTGGCCTTCGATGTTGAAAAACAGATATGTCAGATAAAACTTGCGCCTGGCTGCATTTAGCAGAAATCTGATGATTGTGGCTTAACCAGAGAGGAATTTATTTTCTTCACATATCAGTAGATACAGAGGTAGCCCTTCCAGCCCTAGCTCAGCAGATTCTTTTTTTTTTATATCCATCTTTCTTTTTATTTCTCCTTATCACTTATCATCATCCAGTACTTCATACATTGCACATATATTTTATTTTTCATTCTTCTCCCCTTACCCTCATCCTCACTACAATGTATAACCTTTGAGGTAAAGGACTTTTTTTTTCTTTTATTGTTTTATTATTCATATGTGCATACAAGGCTTGGGTCATTTCTCTCCCCTGCCCCCACCCCCTTCCTTACCACCCACTCCACCCCCTCCCTCTCCCCCCACCCCCTCAATACCCAGCAGAAACTATTTTGCCCTTATTTCTAATTTTGTTGTAGAGAGAGTATAAGCAATAATAGGAAGGAACAAGGGTTTTTGCTGGTTGAGATAAGGATAGCTATACAGGGCATTGACTCACATTGATTTCCTGTGCATGTGTGTTACCTTCTAGGTTAATTCTTTTTGATCTCACCTTTTCTCTAGTTCCTGTTCCCCTTTTCCTATTGGCCTCAGTTGCTTTTAAGGTATCTGCTTTAGTTTCTCTGCGTTAAGGGCAACAAATGCTAACTAATTTTTTAGGTGTCTTACCTATCCTCACCCCTCCCTTGTGTGCTCTCGCTTTTATCATGTGCTCCAAGTGCAATTCCCTTGTTGTGTTTGCCCTTGATCTAATGTCCACATATGAGGGAGAACATATGATTTTTTGTCTTTTGGGCCAGGCTAACCTCACTCAGAATGGTGTTCTCCAATTCCATCCATTTACCAGCAAATGATAACATTTCATTCTTCATGGCTGCTCAGCAGATTCTTAAATACTCAGTGCCCACATTCCTATGTCCTTCTTCCCTAACATCTTTAGCTTGTGGTTTTCCTCTTCTAGTTTATGCTTCAAGGTCATAAAAAGGCTGTTACACCCCCCTAACTCACATCCCCATTCCAGATAGGAAAGTCCTAGGTATTTCTCCGAATGCTTTTTAATCAAAATTATGGCAAAAGGGATATTGGGTGAATGAGTCTGGCACATTGTTGCCCTCAAAAATCCAGGTTCTCTTGTAAGAACTGTAAATGTATATTGACCAATCAGCTGGCAGAATCTGCACAATTGAAAATTCGTTTTGCAAGAATGCTTTATTGTTCAGGCTGGTGTGATATTTAGCCAATTCATATTTATAAAATGCCTACTCTGGGCTTAGAGGTACATATAAAAGACCATAGCTCTTTGTCTTAAGAAATTTACCATATCTATCTACAAACATTACTTAAAATAGTCTGATATCTTCACATCTCATTTATAACCAAGTAATGCAAGACAAAATGAAGTTAAATAAATCGCCCAAGATTAAATACTTAGAAACTTACAGAGCTGGGATTTGAATCCAGACAGTTTACCAGGAGAGACCTCTTCATCAGTAACATACTGAAGATATTAAGGAAGTCTGTGTTTTCGTATTTTTTTATAAAAAAATCCAAAACTTTCTCTGGATCTTGCCAATAGTGTGTGTAGTAGAACCCTTTGATATATTCAACACTCATCATATTTTATAAGTTTTCCTTACCCATGTTTGGCAGGCTTCAGCTTATTCATCAAATTATACACAGGGACACTGTGCTAGAATATTTTCAGTTAGCAAATGGTAAGTTACAGATGATGAAATATTCACATTTCTTCAAATGTTGTGAAATGGAGTGATTTTAATTGTCACTCCTTGGCTATATAGCTTCTTTGTCCCTGATCTTACCTAGAATTTAGTCACCAATCATGTGGGCATCCATATTTCCAGAGTTGATCTCTCATTGCATTTTCTGGTCAGTCTTCCTGGTAAGAACAGCTTACCGGCCCTGGTTTTGGTCTTGGTTTCATGACCCTCCTTCAGTAATTATGTGGTGGAGAGTTCTACAAGGACTCCCAATGACCCACACTCTGGGCTGTGACAGGGACATGTGGTTGATTCTAAATGATTCCATGATACCATTAGATAATTAACTTTAATTTTTTGCCACAGTAAACTTAAAGAAAGGAGATTGTGACTTCTCTGGTGATAGAGATTGGTAATGTTAAAGAGTTTCAACAGTGGGAGATTCTCCACTCTTGTCTTTTAAGGATGGAAAAGTCCAGATATTGAGGAGCTTCATGATGTAGAGAGTGACCCATGGCAACCAGTATGAAAAAAACAGGGAACTCAGTGTTACAATGGCAAGAAATTACATTCTGCTACAACCACATGTACTTGCCTAAGGACTCTTAGCTCCAATGGAGAGCAGAGACAGGTTGACACAATTTTGGCCATATAAAACCATGAGCAAACAAGCATGTTTATTCTGCTCATGACCTCCTAACTCAGTGAAACTAAGTAATAATAAATTCATGTTATCTTATGCTACTAAATTTTAGGTAATTTGTAACTCAGTAAGTGATAGTTAATATGCCTTGACTTTGGCTCCAAATATCTGACTTGTGTACTTACCTCAAATTCACAGAAATATAGTAAGTTGCCCAGGTCATTTGGGGTAGTAGAGAAGGTTTTGTTCAAACTATGCACAAGCATAAACATCAAGGTAAGGTATAGGGGCTCAGTATCAGAGGAATAAATGTTTATTTATTTTTATAATTTTATGATTTGTACTAGGAAGATTTTATCAGTGCCCTCCCCTATTCCATATCTTCTAACAACCCCACTATAATAACAGAAAAGGAAAAAAAACACAGTATGATACACTGATTAAAAGTCACTGTTCAATGGAACAAGAACAATGTCAAGATGAAAGAAAATTTAAGAAAATCCAAAATTAGTAGACCATGTACTAAGGGTTTTCTGCATAGTGAGAAATGCAATTTGATGCTCTTTTACTTGCTGTGTGAAGTAGGGATCCTGTGGAGTAGGTTGAGAAGGAAAATGCTTTTTCTGTTGGTTTCTGCTTCAAGGAGTTCTCTAGCAATTCATTTTAATCTTCATTAACATATAAAGATTGAGTTCAAGGTTAAAACATAGTAGGCATCATTTATCCCAGGCATGGAATGGTTTCACATGAGGAGAGAAAGGCTAAAGATTTGTGGTTGTGTGCATTTTTGGTAACTGTTTGCAAAGTTGGAATAAGCCACCTGCCTGTGCTAAAATATGACCCTCACTCGCTCTTGTAAATTGCTTTTGCCCATTCACATTTAGAGGTCATCAGTCTTGTTTCCCTTTATGGATGGACATTCAGCACACTCCCCATGATTGATTCAGCTCTATAGTTTAGAGTTGTATAAAACCTTACAAAGCGCTATTGGAGAAAAAAAATGTCACATCATCAGGGTACAAGTTAAAAATTATTATCTATTTCAACTACAAAGGAATTAAGAATTTACAAAATAGGATGTCAAAATGATCAAAGGTACAAGACATAAATAGCCAATAAATAATCCTAATTTCTTAGCCTAAGAATGACTTTCTAAGGCTTGCAAAATGTGGGTTTTCCCCTTTGCAATATGGAAAAGAACACAGTCCTAAAGTATGTGCTTGAAAACAATTCAGATGTAGGAAGATAAACTACACTACAAGACATCTTGTTCCTTCTAAGATCTCTTTCCATCTAAGAGAGCATTTATAGTGCTTTCTCATTTTAATTTTTCTTTATGCCCTCAGAATGTCGTAGAATATATTAAATGATATTATGCACTTCTCATTTTTGTTGAATGTCAATTCAATGAAATCCTGGCTCCAGTTAGAGAATTCCAGATACTATCTGCTTATGCTTATCATCCACATGACTGTAAGAATAATTGTTAAAAAATAAAACCCTGCAACATGGTTATGGTAGTAATGCTCTTTCAATGACTTTTTTCTTTTCTGAATCTTTTCTTTTAGGCCATTCTAGCACATGCTAGCACAGGTTTAACAATGATTTTTCCAAACTATGTGATGGTTAACAGAAGCCAGAGTATATTAATTATAACCAAAGTAGCACTTGACAAAATGTTCATTTAGGAGTAAAAGGGTCTATGTAATAGACCCTGTGTCAAAAAGCACAATGGAATTTAAAATCACATCATAATCAAATGAATAAATATTTGATGTTCTATGATGTGCAACGCCCATACTTGCTGATGTAGGCAGAAAGTAAATGTGATGTATTTGACAGAATTTCTCTCTCTAGAGGATCTTACTTTGCCATTGCAGAGTTAGGGCAATGCTTGATTACCCCAATTTCCTTTTGAAATGGCCTCTATGTAAATCCAAAGTGCCAACAAATATTATTCAACCAGTTTTTACTTTCTGTTGAATTTGTCTCTAATTGCTGCCTTTCATGTTTGTAAATGATGTAATCTGCTGCCTAAACATATTTCCATTTCAGACCCTGATATTATGGAAGGCATGCCTGGTAGTTTCTTCAATTTCAGGCAACATGTACTAGATGTAAATGGCAGTCTCCCATAATTGACAAAAGTGGTTTTAAAAGACCTCCTCACAATCTCATCATCTCTGCTTCTAGAAATGGGTGTAGTGTATCTGTATGCAGAGATCTGAACACTTATTTACACATTTAAAATTTCACTTTAAATAATAATGATGTTTCACCTCTGTGAGATATCACAACTACTGGGGCAGAGGTATGAGGCCAGCCCAGGCAAAAAGTTAACAAGACACTATCTCAAAGAATAAGCCAGTGTGCTGGTACACAACTGACCTTCCAGCTATGTGGGAAGCATAAATAGGAAGATTTCACTCCAGGCTATCCCAGGACAAGTGTGAAACCCAATTCAAAGAATAAGAATAGCACAAAGAGTTGGGGACATGGCCCAAGTGGTAGAGAGCCTACCTAGCAAATGTGAGGCCCTAAGTCCAAATCCCAGTGTTGCCAAACTATTAATAAATAAATAAATAATGATCACACAGTGAAACCCTAAAGAGTCTTGTCACAATATAATTGGTATAAAGTAGGAAATGCTTAAATATGAATTATTAAGAACATATCTTTATTCAGTTTACTTCATTTTGCAAGGATAGAAAAGACCAGAATATTCATTCTTTTTTTTTTTTTTGGATATTTATCAGTTTGGCAGTATACATCTAAGGATGCATTTGAGGAAAAACAGATGATTTTGTTCTGTCAATCTTGATTGTTGAGTAAGGTACATGAATTGAGGGACAGGGCTGAAAGGTCAAGGCAGTGCAGTGATTTTTAGTGATTATGTCCTATGTAGGGGAAAATGAGTTTAACGACGGTAGGTGGACTTGAAAGACACTGAGCACAAGTGAAAGAGATGTCCGAGAAGAATTTCGCTAATTGACTAATTGTTCTGCATGGCAATGTGTGATGTGAATTCACTTTTCCTTACTTCATGAGTTATCAGTTAGCCTTCAGTTTCTTAATAATATTCTGCAGGACTAGATCATATGGATGAAATGGAATAAAATGAGAACTACAGTTTACAGTAGATACGGAGTGAGGGTCTGTGGAAAGTCTCCACTGCTTTCCCCAACAAGGATTATATGTTGGTCCATATATGGACCAAATATGGTCCAAATATGGACCAAAGTAGGAGATTGAAAATTAGGAAAAATTGTGAGACTGTTACCATTAGAAAGATATATAATGGGAACCAGTTTCTCTAGAAAAAATCAATTACATTATTGTTCTTTCAAAAAGTTTGTGTATATAAAGGTATTATATTTTCTGATAAGGGTAATGAATATCATAGTTAAGATATGATTAAGATATAAAATATATATCAAATCAAAGAAAATTAGATAAAAGATGGATTTAGTATTACAAGTATATTTTAAAAAGCAAAATTCAATCTTTGTTTTAGAGTTCTGTAGGATTTTGAAGTACCCTCAAATTAACATTCTTTCAGTTACACAACACATAGAAAAGTTATTCCCCCCTCAAAGCTTTCCAGCTCTTTCAATTCTAAATAAAGAAGAATGAAAATGTGGGGAACAATAAAATTTAAAAATTTTACCTTTTCATTTAAAATATGCCTTCTAAATAATGATTCTCCAATTTGCTATTCAATGAGAGAAGGAAGTTATTCATGTTTATTGCAATGGGCACTAAACTGGAGGCTTATTTATTATAGTGACATGTGCTAAATAACTTCATGCATGGAGGCAGGAAGAGTAACACACAAAGAGAATGACAGATGCCACAGACAGGCACAACATATATCACATTTCCAGGTCTCATGTTCTCATATCTGCCATGTTCCTAGGCATATAGTTACATGGTTGGATTCTACAATGGCTGCTGAATTGAAAATATTCATACAAATTTATTTTACAACCATTTATTTCACTAAAATCTTGGAGAAAAAAGGGCATCTGATTGGAAATCTAAACTTCTGGTTGAGGATTCTCTGGTAGTACAACATAGAGATTTAGTATTTCCATTTGAGTAAGTCTACAAATATATTGTACACTCCTCACTTATGCCAACCAGGGCAACAATATCGAGTCATTAATGAAGAGGGGACGGGGCCCATTAACAGTAGGAAAGTACATTCAGTGGGATGGTGAGAAAGGAATTTGCTAGGGTGACAAGCTGTTCTGGGAAATGGGAACTACCTTGGCAACACAAATTGGAGATCAATTCGGTAAAAGGGGCAATATTTTACAATCTATTTTGTATATAGGGTCTTCAGTGGACAAGGCCAAATGGGAATTATAATGAGGTCTTTCTTCAGGAATACTCTTACCATCTTGATGGAAAAATCAGACAGTCAAAGATTAAGGGGCTAGATATAAAATAATTGACATCAAAACTCTGCATTAAGATTCAAATGAAAGATTACTTGGTATAGCTAAGGGAATGCAAAAATGGCTTCATAGAGGAAGTAAGGTTCAGGCAAATTCCTAGAAACTTGATATAGCAAGGGATAAGAAAGAACAATTGAAGCAGTGTAGTTATTGAGAATGAGGCACAGAATGTTACAATGTGACATGTATGATCAAGTTCTATGCTGTAATCACATAATCATAGTCTTCTACTTATTTTACTTCAATTTATTTTAGTCTTCACTGGCAAAGTGACTCAATAGTTAGGGGCTTTGCTTTTTGTAGGAGAGGAGATGGTCTCTTCTTTTTATGCAGATGGATTAGAACTCATAAACCCCATGCGAGCAAGTCACCACAAGCAGAAGTGCAGTTATAGAATGCAGGCTTGGGGTTTTTTCAGGAATAAGGAACCACATATTAATAAAAGTCAGACAAGTCCTTGGGTTAGCAATCATCCTACAAGAGCTTAGTCAAAACAGGTCAGTTAATCCCAACCCTTTTAAGCCAGCTATTGGGCTCTCTCTTGATCTTTACCATCTTTCCTATTCATGCGTCAGTATTTTAAGGGTTTTGTAACAGGAGAAAAGTGCATTGATATCTCATATAAGAGATATTCTCTAGTTACTGAGTGTTGACATTATCGTGTTTGTCTTCCTAGTTACATCAGTCACTTGGGCTTCTGTTGTTTTATTTTATTTTATTATACTATATTTTTTGTTTTTTTGTTTTACCTTTAAAATGGATGGTGGTATAGGTGGTAAGTTCATGGGCTTGAGTGCCAGATTCTGAATGTGAATTTGGTCTCTCTTTCTTATGGACCACACTGCTTTTGCAAGGTACGTAACTAATATGATGTTCAAATTTTTTACTGGCTAAATGAGGATAACAGTCAATGCTTACTAAAAAAACTGTATTAACCAATTAATACAGGAGTTGAAGACATAGAGGTAGGAGCTATTTGAATTTCAGCTCTACTGCTTCCTAAAAATATGAAATGAGCAACTTATTTACCCTCTGTTTCTGGGTTCACTCATCTGTAAAATAGAGTCAAAATATTACAACTTCATATGATTGTTTTAAGGGTTAAATGAGCTAATATTTTAATATAATTGTAATGCTTCCTGACTTACAGTAAGATTCATATTAGTATTTATACACAAAATAAGCATTTAATAATTGTTAGCTATGACTACTTTAAGGATTGTGTTTGTAAATAAAGATATTAGTGAAGTCTGTAAATTAAAAGTTAACCATGTAACTTAAAGTTCAAAAGGTACTTAGCAAAATTAATTGACTATATCATTTTTAAACCATATCATAGTATTCTTATTTCTAGAAATTTAAGATGTTTTAAATAGATATTATATCTACTATCTCATTTTATGGGACAAAATAAAACCAAACAAAATAGCAAAAAGAAAGAAAGAAAGAAAAAAAAAATCTACCATGGTGGGAGGACTTTTAGAATTAACACTAGATTATAGAGGAGATGCTGAGGTGCCCAGAAGCCCAGATGAAACCTATGCCTAACTATAGTAATCCCAAAGTGAGAACAATGTGGTAACCAGGGTAGCTTTGAATATAAATTTTTTACTTCCATGTCCTCTATCCTCTGCCTTTACTTGTGGCAGCTTCATCAACTTTCAGATGAGAAAACCACGTCATGGAAATTATTTTCAAGGTCCTGTCATTTATCTTCAATTCAGACCTGAATAAGTCCAGGCCTCACTCCTCTGTGTATAGCTCACTTCTCACTGCATCATGCTGGTTCTCCCATCAATCTAGGTCTTTCAGAGGTTATTCCATAATGCTCTTTAGCATGGACTAGATAAGAGTTCTGTACACTTATCAGAATTTTCTAACCTTTTCCCTCCAGAAGTGATATTAAGTTTGATTTGTAACTTATCAGGTGGAAGTTCATTCTGCCTGTGTAGTTAATATTCTAGAATAGAACAAGACCCTGGATTTCCATAGGTAGTAACTACTAGAGATCTTCAGTTCATGGAGAGGCTGAAAAATCTAAGGATTTGTGTGTTCATTCATTCTTACAAGATTTTGTTTCATTTTTAAAAACCAGAGTAAATATCCTATGGAGACCCATACACAGTTTAGAAGTTTTTTCTAATATTTAAAAGTAGAAAAGTATATTTAAAAATTAATTAGTTAAAACATTTGGGATATTTATTAGGGCTTTCCAGAAAAACAGAACCAATAGAACATCTATATCTATCTATCTATCTATTTATCTATCTATATATCATCTATCTGTCTTTATCTTTCTCCTTTCTAGCAAATATCTATGTTAAGAGATTTATTTCCAGCAACTAGCTCATGTGACTGTGGAGGCTGAGAAGTTCAAAGTCTTCTGGGTAAACAAGCATCTTGCAGACCCAGGAAAGTGTTGCAGTTCCAGTCTGGAGGCTATCTTTTGGGATTCCTTCTTGCTCTTTTTTACTGAGTTTTTAAACTGATTGAATGAGGCCCATAAGTTTTACAGAGAACAATCTGCTTTACTCAAAATCTATTGATTTAAGCGTTAATCTTATATAAAAATACTCTTAAGGAAGCATCTGGAATTATATTTTACCATTCCTTGTTAACTCAGCACTCACAGTCATCTCCTACTGTAACATGGATCTGAAATGTTCCTCAAAGGCCCATGTGCTAAAGGCTCTGCCCCTAGCTTGATGCTATTGGGAGGTGGGAGAAACATGAAGAGGAGTCTAGTGGGAGGGTTTCCAGGTATTGGGATATACCCTTGGGCGGATAGTGGGAGCTACCTCTTTTTTCTCTCACTCTTTGGCATCCTGGCTATGAGGTGAGAGGTGTTGGTCCAACTTGTGCTCTGTATCATGATGTAGCCTTGCCACATGCCTTAAAGTAATGAATGAATTGATCATGGACTGCAACCTCTGAAACCATGAGTCCAAACAAACCTTTGCTCTTTATGAGTTGATTATCTTGTTTATTTGTTAGAGTAAACAGAAAACTGACTAACACATCTCCTTAAAGCCTATTTTATCCCCAAATAAAGAGAATAACAAGTCACATTTCTGTACAAAAGGATACAACTGTCTTTCACAAAAATTGCAGTATCTCTCATACAAAGTCCTTGAAGGTCTTTGTGATGTTGACTCCTTTCCTTGATATCATCTAATATAAATGCAGTTGATGAAAAGTAATAATACTTAAATACTATTGTATAAAGGTAGTACAATTTATATTACCAAATGAAGAGATGAGAAGACAGATAAGAAAGATATTTGAGATATACACATTTATGCACATATAAGCATATTCATTACAAAATAAAGAAAAATGCTTCAGACAATTATAGTCTTTATTTCAGTATTGGTTATAGAGTTATAACTGATATTCATAATGATCTTCTTTTGTTACCCATTACATATTATTCCTTAGTCCTCAGCAAAAATCACAACCAGTCGAAGTTCTTTGCCCGGTTGAGTCACCCAGACTTTGTTTTTTTTTAAGTGTATAGTATTTAAAGTTTATTTAAATAATGCAAAATCAATTTTAGTAAGTGCGTATTTAATCCTTTTCAAACTTTGTAGTTTTCGAGAATAGTTCTATTATCTTTTGAATTATCATAGATTAACAATACAATAGGATTTTTTTGTGATAATTCCTTACATGTATACAGTATAGTTTGTATAATTTCACCTCACCTCCTCTATTATATTCCCATATCTCCTTCTCTCCTCTCCCACTTTTCAAATAGTGTTTGGTGGGTTTCATTATGTTGTTTTTGAACATATAATGTATTTTGACCCTCTTCCCCTATTAATATTCTTTCTTTTCCCTCTATCCCTCCTTGGCTGCCCCCCCACCATACACTTTCACTTTCATATCCAATTATCATCACCATTATAATCATCATAATTTTAAGTTTTGGTTCCACAAACAACTAAGCGCATAAGATATTTGACTTTATGAGCTTGGCTTGTCTCATTCAATATGATGATCTTCAGTTCCATCCACTTTCCTGCAAATGACATAATTTCATTTCCTTCATGACTGAGTTCCATTCTATAGCACACATGTTCTCTTTATCTATTCATTGGCTTTTGGGCACCATGACTAATTCTACAGTTTAGCTGTTGTGAACATTGCTGCAATAAACACAGATGTGCATGTACCTCTCATATATTGATTTATATTTCTTGGCTATATACCCATGAGTGATATGGCAGGGTCATAAGGTAGGTCTGTTTTTAGTTTTGTGAGGAACCACCATACTAATTTCCACAGTGGTTGCACTAGTTTACATTCCCATCTGCAGTGTATGAAGTTTCCCTTTTTTCCTGCATCCTTGCCAGCATTTTTTGTTTGTTGTCTTGATAATTGCCAGTCTGATGGGAGAGAGATGGAATCTCAATGTTGCTTTGATTGGCATTTCTTTTATAGCTAACGATGTTGAACATTTCTTCATATATTTATTAGTCATTTGAGTTTCTTTTTCTGAAAACTGCCAGACCTTGATTTTTGAAAGGTCTAGTTCATTAATATTCTTGCCTGAATTGGTTCTTGTGGTTTTTCATTGAATTTAATCACAGGGCATACTGATACTAAGTGGCTTGAGGCTCTTTTGCATTCCATACTTTATTCCTTATTCCCATTGCCTAGTAGCAGTCTGGTTTTCCTTGGTGTTGGGATCATCACTTAGCCAGTACAGTAACTTCCTTCTCTGCCTGTTGATTCAGAGAAGGAAGGAGCCAAAGTCATCAAGTGGCAGTTTTAACTTTCATTTCAATGGAGTCATTGTTGTCCCCTAGTGGAACCATTCCTCTCTTTGGAACTAAGATTTTTAGTGAGCAGAGCCATAAGGTTGTGGGAATAGGAAGCAAAAATGTTATTTTTGGGTCACAGGTAGTAATAGTGACAAGTGTCACTTTCAGTTTTTTTCTTTTGATTCCTGGATCTGTGTATCCTGGCTATGTATAGCTGGTTATGGACAGTACCATATATCAGATGCTAATTCAGCAGGAAAATCTTCTCTCAGGTCTGCAAGGTATTATCACCTAGCCAGCATTAAACTGAGTCTTCAAAAAGCCATTTTACCTTTCAAGCCAGCTGCTCCAGAATGGTTGGAACATGATGAACCTAGTGAATTCCATGAATATGTGCCCGTCACCAACTTTCTTTGCTGTGAAGTAAGTTACTTGATCAAAAGCAATGAATGGCATACCATGAGTCATCTGTAAGTGCATACACAGTAGTTTTGATAAAGCACAGTATGCAGGAAAGATAAATCTGTATCTAGATTGTATATTTGTAAGAACAAATAATTGCCCTTTCCGTAATGGAAATACTCTTATTTAAGCAACCTGACACCAGGTAGTTGGATGATCACTGTAGTGAGTGGTGTCATATTGGGATCAAATATTGATCTCTGCTACTGGCAGTTGGGACATACACCAGGGACAGCAGACAGGCTGGCCCTGGTGAGTAGATGTCCATGTTTCTAAGCCTATGCTTAACTTTCAGACACCATAGCTACTTTGTTTATGAATATATTGGATAATGTTAGGAATGGCTAAGGAAAAGGGCTGACTGGTATTAACAGAAGTTTTCATCTTAACTATTTGGTTATTAAACTGTTCCTCTGCTGAGGTCACACTTTGTTGAGTGGTCACATGGGACACAAATATCTTTATATTTTTTCACTCATTCAGAGAAGTCTATCCACATAACTCATCACCAGACATCCTTGTCACCAGTTTTCCATTCTTAATTCTATTCATCATAAATCCCTGACTATGCAGGAAAAATGTTTACCACTTTTCCTTCCAACCAGGAGCACTACTGAAATTAATGCCTTCTGAAAGGATATGCCACCAAGATTATTATTTTTTTTTTAGGAATGTTACAGAAAAGGGTCATAGTGCTATAGCTGTTCACTTTATGTGACTGTATATCAGGCAGGGCCATCTGTAAAATAATCCTGAACTTCTCTTCCTCTGTCAACAGAAGGTAGGAAACTCTACATGACGTCTTGAGTGCTGACAGGGTAATGTAGCAGTAGTAGGGATGATGGACACCTCAGATGCATCTTGATGTGATTGACTTGTGCTTTCAGGTTGGACATCATCTTGTGCACACCCCTTCCTCCTGAAGACAGAATGCTGCTGCACATATCCAACTTTATGGTTTGGCAGATTAGATACAACTTAGCTCATGATAGGCAACTCTGGTGCCATGGTAACTTGGTGGGCCATGGTTAAGCATTCAGTCATTCCTAAGGCTCAGTAGTAACCAAACACCATTTTCTAACAGGAAAACAGTGTCCACTGAGAGTAGCAGGGCTTTTTTCTAGGGTATTATACTATGATTAAGCTACAAGGACTTGCCATAGATTATAAACAGTATCCCTACCCCTCACTGACATTTCAACACCACTGAATCTGCTGAACCATGTGGTCTAAATAGCAGAACAATTAGTGAGGCAGCCTGGACCCGTTATAGAGCTTTCTTTTATTTTTGACCCCACTCAAAATGGCAACATTTTGGATTCCTTTGTAACTGGGCTCTAGTTCACACCAAAATAAGGAATATGTTATCTCCGAAATTCAGAGGCCCATGAGACAGAGATTCTGTATAGAATGCTGTAGGTTGGGCCAACAGAAAGGGCTCTTATAGTGGTTTTGTTGGCTCAAACATGGATAAACATATTTGGGTGGTTGGTTCAAAAAGGACTATGCAATAAGTTAACCTGAAATACTAGACAGGCTTTTGCACTACAGAGGAAAGTATTCAAAGGCTTAGAGAGATTAGAGTATTAGCATAGAGTATTCTCTTCAGATCTGCTCACTCATCCTGGAATGATTCATACCACAACACTGAGAGATAAATTTGTAAAGGGTACCCCAGTATCCTTGAAGTGCTCTGTGATTGCTCTTCTCTGAAGGCCAAAAGTGCAGTGAGGACTGCTGTTACTGGATTGGAAAACTTGAATGCAATGGAAGTAATTGAATCCTGGGGTAGCAGGGAGCAAATCCACAGCATGCAGTTGCCCTAGGCAAGGTGGAAATGACTATAATAGAAAGCAGAGTTAAAACAGCAATCAGACTAGCCTGATTTGGGCAGACCTAGGGCAATGGTTAAGTTAATCACAGAGTACCTAGATGGAAAAAAATACTAAATTCTTGATCTGTAGAAGTGAAGGAGCTGTCTGTTAAGTGAACAAAAGAGTAACCAAAATCATGAAAACAAAGACTCACAACCCCTTAATTAACCCACAACTTTGTGTTAGTTTACAAAACTAAGGCACTTGAGGCCATGTTCCCTAAGAAAGAATACTGTTCTACTACTAAAAATTCATTCTGGTAGTCTTTCCCCATCATTCACCTATGGGAGGGGAGGGATATGACTTTCTTACCAGGGCATTAGGAAGAAGGAAATAATCTGTGGGGGACTCTGGACATTGGCTCTGAACTGACACTAATTCTAAGAGACTCAAAATGTCACCATGGTCCACTTCAGAGGAGGGGCTTATGGAAGTCAGGTGCCCAATGTGGTATATAATATTTTAAAATATTTTCTTAATTTGTTTTAAAATTTTCTAAGAATCATTTAGATTATCCTTAAAACAAACAAAATTTGTTCATAATTAATCAATATTCTTGTCAGGTTGATGTTTCATCATGTAGTTTTATCTGGCTAATCAATGAGAACTCTAGAGTTTAAATTGTGAAATAAAGTAAAAACCATTCGATGGAGAGGTAATTAATTCCCTTGAAATTATTTAATGACACAGATTTCAGCTTTTCACTGACAATTATAAACATTTATTGGTTCTCAATTTCTTAGGAGTTTCCTGGGCTATTGTTGTGCTTCAAATTTTATCATTGCTATTTTGCAGCTTTGTAATTAATTTTGCTGCTATTTTTCTTCAGTGTAGGAGTGAAATGTGATTTGAACTTCATGTGATTAACTCTAATGGCTTGTGTTTCCTGCTGTCTTCCTTTGATTGGCAATGTAGGAAAGTAGAAGCAAGTGAGGTTGGTGAGAGAATTCAAAACATCAGTTCATGTCCTGGAAGATCTTTAATATACAAATTTTTTGACTTACTCATTCCTCGATGATATTTCTGTCAAGGGCTTTAAATTCACATTCAAATTTATTTGATATTCTTTTAAAAGAATATCCATCAAGATAGCTATATTTCTGCTTTCTAATAAGTTCTTTTATTCTGTTGGAAAGCATTTTCTTTAGCAATTGAAATGAACCTTTTTGTTCAGCAAAAATAGCATTAGCATCTTTTTGAACCTCTCAACATAGTGGTACATTATACTGTTTGGGGAATTGGATGAGAAGAAGAGAAGAAAATGAAAAGTGTGGATATTATTGTCCCCTCTTCCTGATTTGTATAGAAAAAAGGGCATGGGTATTAAAACTAGTGGACATTATGGCATAAGGCAATTGAAAATCTTGGGACTCTGGTGTCAGACATTCTCCTTGTGAATCACTATTCAGCTTATATGAATGATTAGAAAATTCCTTAACAACTTAAAATTTTTACTGTCTCATCTTCTAAGAGAATAAAAAATATTGATGTATTTTGCAGAGTTTTGAGGAAGATTTAATGAGACAGTCCATGAAAGTCACTTAGTATGGTGCTTGTCATGTCAAAAATTCATGTGAGCAATTATCTGTAATGCTTAAATCCCAGTGTTAGCAATTACTAGCCAGGCATCCTTCCTTGAAATATTTACTTTCTCACTCCTGTTTCCTCATCTTTGAAATTAAGATAATGATATCCAACCTAGAAAACTATTTTGAGAATTAAGTGGATATAAATAATGAGTTGTTTGATACTTAGTAGTTGATTGATATGTACTAATTTATTTCCACCTTTGTATCATTCCAAGTAATAAAATAACAACAGCAAGGACTGTTATCAAATATTTCCATGTATCAGTCACTCTATACCACAAATGAAGACAGTACCCTACCATTGTGTATTTTATTAAAATGACTTCATGAATCAATGGTATGGATTCATAATTCCATCAAATTGTTGGGTTGCTATGGCTTTGTTTTAAATAATTTGTGGCTTTTGCTTTAGGCCCTTGTGTAATGGTTTCCATCATGTTATTTCTTATTTGCCCATCAGGAAGAAATCAATTGTTTTCTCTGTGCTATCCAGCTTCTGTTAGAAGCACAAAATTTGATTTAAAGACTTGACAAGGTTATGTGCCTTTCTGGGGATTCTTAGGTGAACTTTCTATATCTACAGAGGGAATTCTTAAGTGGACCCTGGAGGGCTTCAGAGAGAATGTCAATATGACATCTCATTGTCTGCCACTCAGCAGGAAAAAACAGGGACCCCATACACAAGGGCTCTAAGTACAATGTACTTAGAAGTTTTATTTTCTGGGACTGCTTGGGTCCTTGCAGCTTTTTAAAAAGGGAAACGATTACATCTTTATAGATAAGTCATTTCTTTCAAGATTTTCAACTAATCATTTTAGGAGAAATTATTCCTTTGTCATATCATGGCAATAGTTCTGTCAGGAACTTTGAATTCAAGTCCATATTTGTATTAAATTCTTTTAAAATCCAATTAACCATGAACATTATGTGTTAAAAGAAGCACGTTCTGATGAGGGATATCTTTGCAGCCACCATCCTTCTCCAAAGCTCTGCGCTGTCTGTAAAGATGGAAAACAATGGATTGATTTAGTGTATCTGGGCACTTAACACGAAGTTTTAATAAGAATGTCAAGAATTGCCATTAAAAAGGAAGCTGACATTTATTTGCTAGTTTCCCAAGAGCAGACAATCTATTGCAGTGATCTGAATAAGTTTCAATGAAGGGTGGAAAGACACTGGGTTTCATGACCTCTTTTTTTGGGTCAAGGTACCAATTTGCCAAAAAGATTTACTTTAAAATAACTTTCTCTGTGTGTTATATAGCATTGACAAAAGAAGATGGAATTTTCAATGGCTGATTTTCCCAGCCCCTGCTCTTTTCACTCTTCGGTTCAGTGAAGCTGAATGAAGTATATAAAAATTTTTAACTTGGATCATTGAAGTATATTCTTAATATTTTATTTTTAGTTTTAAATTCAGTGCATCAATTGTTATTATTAATTAGCTTCAAGAATAAAATTATTAATTTGGAATAATGTAAGTTATCTGAAAGGAAATATCGTATAGTAGTTATAACATTTAATTCACAGTTGGTAAACTAGGTCTTTACCATTTTGTGAATTATAGAGAAGTGATTCAATTCTGAGACCCTGTAGCTTTTTCTGACAAGTAAGACAAATTAAATAGATGTTTTATATGTCTCCTTAAATTCTAAAATCCTAAAAATGTATTAGTCTTTGTCTCTTTGAAGATTTAACATTACATCACTTAAAATTTTAAAAAAATTTTTACAGGGATGAATGATCTATTATAATCTACAGACTTTATTTTTATTTTTACACTGGTTTTTTCATCATGTTCATTATGACCTTATGGTAGTAACTTGCCTTCCCTAAGTTTATACAATATAAATGTAAAAGTCAGAAAATTTCAAAGTGATCTGTAAGTATCCTGTATAATGTTTTATATTTCCAGTGTCGATTTATTAAAATTATGCAAGAAATAAGTTCTGTGCTTCAGTATATTAAGAGATAAAAGCAAAAAAACCAACACAGTTCCACCCTTGGGGAATATTTCTCATATGATCAAGAGCCATAGGTTTCATAAAACACCAAAATTAGGTGTCAACTGTGTGATTATGTACATTTATTTGGAGAAAAAAATCTATAAGTTTCCTAAGAATCTGAACACTCCATATTGAATAAAATTGAAAGTTGTATTGTCACAAACACACCACAGGGATTCTTAAAATGCGATCAGTGATAGGATGGATGTGGATGTTCTTCTGAGAGCATACAAATGGCACTAGAGATGAACGCTATTTGTAGTAACTCTAAGATGACTTTTCATTTCCAGTAACAAATGAATTTATAGTGGAGTTTTCTAGAAGCTCCATGATGTAATGTATCATAACAGATTAAACGTGGAAGATAGGAAAATCCATCTTCTATTAAGCCAGATATTAAAGACATTTGCAACCATCTTTAAAAAAGTCACTCTTCTCCTAATTTTTTTATTTTGTAAAATATAATTATTTTCCAAAAAAGATATATATGTGAATGATTAGTAAATTTACTATCATTTTGAAATGAATTTATAGTTTAAAAATTTCTCTGTTTGAATTCTAATATGCCAAACATCAATAGATAAAGCCCCATAAAAGTTGTCTGGAGTTCCCCATATGTTTCGAGATATCTACAGGATTCTCAGACTAAAATGTTTGCAAAATGCTGGCCTACTGCATTCATTAGGGTAGGATAATGTATAGTGATCAACAGAGACTGTTTGACTATTGACTTTTCATGAAGAAATTTATTTCTCTCACATAATTGTCAAAGTGGATATTCAGGTTAGCAGGGGAACTCCCTAACACATAGTAAGTCAAGGGTCCGGGCAGTGGTGTGGTTGCCATTGTCAACATAAGACTCTTAGAGTTATCCTCGAATACACCTTAGGCCCTCTACAAGGGAATGAGTACAAGCAGCAGAAGTGGGAAATTATTACTAGCTAGACTCAGAAAGTGTGATCATAACTTGGACTCACATCTCCTCCTCTAGAATGGAATCCCATGGCCAAATCCAAGTGTGTTGAGAGCAGACCAGTTGTGTGTCTGGAAGAAAACAGCAACAACAAAAAAAGTAATATTCTGGAAGAGTCAGTAGTCTTTACCATTTAACATAAATCTACCATCTACTAGCTAGGAAAACATAGGCCAAATGCATGACTACTAATTTTCAGTTCCATCATATGTAAAATGGGTATAATAAACTAGCTTTCAAGGTTTCTATGAGGGCGCACATATAAGTGTCTAAAGAATAGGTGGATAAAAATTTGTCAAATAATTAAGTGAAAGATTTTTAAAAGGGCTGTGGCCCAAAGAGGCTTGGTCTAGATACAGAGGAATTTAACATTCAGAAATAGATATGAAACTTGTAATAAAAATAACCATAGTATAAAGCCATGTGGGCTTTGGGCAGTAAACATTATGCAAAATCTTTGGAGGTATCTATAAGGATGGGACAGTTTTTAGTTAGTGTTTTCATTGAAGCACATGGGTTTGAAGTTCTTGAAGGAATTTCTCAAAATATCTAGTTGACAATTCTTAGTTCAGGATCTCCTTTGCCTCCTTGAGATTACCTTTTTGTAGTATTTACCTTATTTTCATGTATTGGGATTTTTTTTCAAATGACCAATGATTAGCTTTTAGCTTTTACTCGTTCTATGAGAACAAGATTGCTGTCTTATTCTACTTTATATGTCTGGCATCTAGTGTGATGTCTTTGGGAAGATATTTATTGAATGGAGCCCCTTAAGTTTCAATTAGACCCATTACATACCATGAAACATTATTGGTCTAGAATATGGGCACATTGAGATAGAACTGAAGAATGGCTGGGCTGACCTGATTGTGGAGGCATTGAGAGAGGAAATTGCAAAGCATTTTTCAGACTAGAATTGTGGAAACTGTTAAAGATATTCATATTAGAGGGAAAAATCATTTTATGAAGTGTTTATAGCACTAACTACATCCAGTTTTCCACTGGAGTATGGGTAAGATATCCAAGCTTCTATCTTCAATGATAAATTACTCTTTACTTACTCTTAAAATACAAGAAGAAAATAATTTGCAAAGTATTTATTCAATAGGTACCTTTACCTAATGTTTAGTTAACTGGTCTATCGATTTTAGTAAATTTTTCTATTTAAGCAGAAAATTAAGCATATAAGGCTCTCAGAGTTGTAATAAAGGTAAATTGGGGGATTCTATAATAAAAATAGAAGTGTATTATAACAATGTATGCAATGGCATAATCAAACAGGCTTATGGTCTAACTCCAGTAAAACACACACACATACACAGACAAAAAACAGAAAAAATAAAAGTAGCTTTATGGGGTTTTGTTTTTAAAAATATAATTCAAACAAAAACATGGCTTATTGTTGAACATTTTTTTTCTCTTTCTCTTAAGTACATTTATTCAATGCTCAAATGATTATCAACTATTCAATATAAGGCAGATTTATACTAGAGTCTAGAGATATGAAGATCAAAAGACAAAGTTCACACCTCCAAGAATTTTATGTTTTGTGCCAATGATGCACACCTGTAATCCTAGCTACTTGGGAGGCTGAGATTAGGAGAATGTTGTTTGAGGCCCGTCTGGGCAAATAGTTCATGAGACTCCATCTCAACCAATAGCAAGGTACATACTGCATGAACTGCCACCCTAAGCCATGTGGGAGACTAAGATAGGGAGGAGCAATCATGGTTCCAAAGTAGCCTGGGGAAAAATAGAAGCATAGAGGTCCAGGTTGGCACAAGTGAAGAGTGAGATCTTATTTCCAAAAATAACTAAAGCAAACAGGACTGGAGGCATGACTCAGGCAGTAGAGCACCTGCCATGTGAGAGCACAGCCCTGAGTTCAAACTGTAGTACCACTAAAAAAAATTACCTGTGTTGGCAGTCCAAATAAACATGTAGCAAATATTCATGTAACTTGTGATGTGAGCAAGGGAATAATTAATAAGATATAGTTATAATATATGTACCTTTCTGAAGGTAGAGTGGAACACTTCATAGGATAACATCACTTCACACTTGGAGTCTGAGCAGAACACTGCCAAGTAAACTGGAGCCTGAAACCATTTCAGACTGTGCAAGCTGCATGAGAAAAGACATGAGACTGTAAAACAGGATATTGTGTTCAGGACTCTCTGGGAAATTCGTTATTTCTGAGTGGGGGCGGTGTAGGAGAAAACAGAAGCTATTATGCAATACATCAGGTTAAAACCCAGAAACACCTTGTATGCTATGCCACAGATATGGTTCCTTCTTGCAGGTGTGTGGATCCTTGGGAGGAAGTAACTGGTTATTAGATGATGAGGATGTGACTGAAGGATTTCAAATAGGAAAGGTTGGCAGTCATGTTTGTTTGTGTGCTTTTCATCATTATGTCTGTAACAAAGGGGGAAGTGTGAGGGAGAACAATAAGGAGTTGATGGCAGTCAGCCTGAGGCTGGCTGCTTTGAAACTAAGCCAATAGTCAAGAGGGTGGAGAAATGAACCCAGTGACTGAGCAGAGCAAGTAATCAATATGAATTATGACAAAGATTTAGGTGATATGAAGATGAATATGGTGAGGATGGAGAAGAGTTGATGTTAAAAGCTTTTACAAAGTAAATATGTTGTGCTGACATCAAAATATCAGTAACTGTCATGTAGTAACCGCCCAGAGTGTGTGTGTCTTGCTGAACACAACACAGAGTAAGAGCTTTGCAGTGTTTCCAGTCAAAAAGAATCTGAACATGCTGTAGTATCTGGTGGTTTTATTTTTGCTTTATTTATTTTAAATATTTCTTGTTTTACTTATTTTTATAAGCATAAATAGTTGTACAGGGAGATACAATGTGATATATACATATGTGCTTATACTACATCTTAGTTTGTTTTATCCCCTTCATTATTCTCCCTCCTTTCCCTCCTCCCTTCTAAGGACAATTTCAGTAGGAGTCATTCTTTTATTTTCAGAATCTGGTTGTTTTCAAATTTAATTCTTTTAAAGTTATCTCCATGATGTAACCATCCACATGTAATTTTAATATTCCATAAAGGGACATCTTACCGTTTTCTGGTAATTTAAATATGATGGCAAACCCTTTAGTGGTCCATGGTATATTTAAGCAAAAAACACTAGCAGTGAATTGGACTCTAGCAGGACATCAAATAAGGACATTTTACATTAAAGTGCTTATAGATGACAGCCTTCTTGTTGCTTTGAGAATAGTTAGTATTATTGCTTCCTTAAGGAACCATGAAACAAGGCGAGTTAATTCCCCCAGATAATTTTCTTGTACATTAGCCTTGGTGAGGGAATATAATCAGTTACATCTGATGGAGCTGATCATTGATTTATTATTCTTTTGGGGTGCTTAAACTCTCAAGTCTCATGGTGACAACTATTGACACAATATGTCTTCCTTTAAAATGGATTCTGTATTTGCAGCCCAGGCTTCTCTTTTGTACCACTCTGGGGAACTACCCTCTTTATAAATCCCTCTACATCTGTCTTCTTGCCTCTCCTGGCTGCTTAGTGTTTTGACCTGTGACCTACATAACACCTTGGACAGACATAGAGGAAATGAAATTTTGTTATCTCAGGTCAGTTGGAATTCTATCTGTTTAGTGAATAGTTCTATACTTCAGATTTTCCTTAAAACCACATATTCACACAATCCTTATAGAATTCCAGATTCATTATGTCATTTCAAATAAGATAGTTTATAGGAAAAGACACTGTATTCTTGCAAGTGTTAACCAAATGTGTGTATAATATCAAGTATATCAATATCAATTATAGTAACTAGTTCAATGGTGATTTGTTAAGTATAGCAGGATTTTGTATTTACCTAGAGGTGTTTTCCTTGTATGACTTTTATTAGCAGGGAAGTATTTGTTTCTGTTCTAGTACCATAGAAGGTACAAAAAATATAGGAGTGCCATGAATAACAGGAAAAAGGATAAACATTACTATGGTAAGTCTATAAAAAAGATATTAAAATGTCAGAACGTTAAAAATGATATTCCTTTAAGTGAAATGAAATGTTGTTGATAGAAATTTGAGCCCAGGCAGGAAACTCGTTTGCAGATTGCTTTGCTCTCAAACACTTTGCCATTGTGCCTCTTATATTTTGAGTACCAGAGATCATCAGTGCTCTCTTTAAAGCCCCTGTTTATTTGTTTGTTTGCACGAGGCATGTATCAAGTATGAGCCCTGTGCTAGGACCCATGTGCAGTGAGGCTAATAATCAGACCTTGCTTTTGAGGAGCTCTGTTTTATCAAGGGGATGATTGCAGCTCAGCAGGATTGAGGTATGTGCGGGCTATAGGATAATCACAGACAAGGCACACACCTACTCCTGACTTACTAAATCATGTTTGATAGTCAGAATTTAGAATTTTGGAGGAGGTGAAGAAGCAGGCTGAAAGGAGGTAAAATGCCTCCTTCAGAGAAATATCAGTTTCTAAAAAAGCATCAAGGAGACATGGATTCAGTAATGAATTTCAAATGAAGTAAAGTAAGTAATACTTGCAGAGAAAACCTACCTCACCAACTTACAATAAACCAATATATAGCATTTTTATGTAAAATGTATCTATTTTGGGTAGAAAACCTCAGCCCAAGTCAGTTAAACAAGCATTACTGCATATATATTCTGTCCCTTTGGATCTTTAAAAGTTGAGTAAATTTCATTCTTTGCATAATTCTTATAGCTTTTCCTCTCAAGAATCACTTCCTTTCAATTCCCTCTATACAACTGTACATTTCCTAAGTCATTAACATGTTCTGAGTAGGTTATTTTAATGATCAGCACTTATTAGACTCAAGCATAATCCAAGCAAGAAAATTATCCTGCTCTTCCAAGTTTAGAGCCCAAAATGAAACCATTTCCCAAGTGAAAAGATCAACATGCAGAGACCTAAAGAAAATTTCATAAACTATAATTCTTTTTGCTTTGGTATTATGTTTTTGAAAGTTCATTATGGGAAATTCCTGTAGAGTAATTACATGCCTACCAGGAAAAACCTTTCTCTTGTTTTGCTCTGAGTATAATGCTACAGTAAAATTCAGAAACAATTACAAAAACAAGAAATAATTGAGCATAACTCTAATTAATGTTGTCATGTTGTCAGAAACTAATCAGTGGCTGATACATTGGGCAACTGTTATATATATATGTGTGTGTGTGTGTGTGTATGAGAGAGAGAGAGAGAGGGAGAGAGAGAGAGAGAGAGAATTAGGCCAAGAGGTATTAGTTGTGAAGAAACCCCCCCAAAATAGGTAATTATCAAGAGCTAAATTTCCTAGTAGAGACTGAAGTATAGAAATCCAAAAAGATCCAGTTCAATATGTATGTGCTAAAATAAATAAAAAGTTTATTTAACAAGGTAGAGATTTTGAAGCTGCACACATTTGTCAAAGAATTTGGTAACCTAGGCTGAGTCTTCCAACAGTTCTATAACAAATGATTTTTGAAATGGAAAAGAAAATTGGAATTTAGCTTTCAGCCACAAGCCTCAGGTAATTGTTTTTCATCTTTCCTTAAGTAACTGAACCTACTCTCAGGTAGAAATAACAGTTAAGGGGCAATGGGGAAAAGGGCTGAAAGGAAACAGGCAAGGATGAGACCACTCTTCATGAGATTTGGCAATAAAGATAGTTTATAAGTAAGAGGTCTATACAACAGTGACTAGAACTTGGGAGAACACAGAATCGGAAAAATTAAAATGGAACCCAATTTTAGAAAGGCACAGAAAAATATGGAAGGTAAGTGCAGCCAACAACAGAGACTGTCTGAAGTGGTAAAGGAAACACATATGACATTTTCAACTGAGAGGTTGAAAATTCTGAGGACCAAAGGAATTTGGGCAGAAAAGGGTTATTTGTATAGCTTGGTATGCTTTGAGTGATATGTAGTGGCTTTTGGTGCCTTAACTCAAAGAGCTTGGTACCTCTATGTTAGTCTGCTTAGTCTGCCGTAATGGAATACCATAGCCTGGGTAAATTATTCACCAAAAATTTATTTCCCAGATTTCCAGAGACTAGAAAGTTCAAGGTCAAGGTGCAATCAAGGTTGAACTCATGCTGAAATATCTTCTCATGTCTTAAAAGAAGCAGTTATTTTGCTCTGGGCTCCTGGGACCTCTTGGTATCAAGGAGAGAAAAACAAGCTTTCTAGTGTTTCTGCTTTTTAAGTTATTTGTGATACTATAATGAGGACCTTACCTAACCCTAATGTTACGTGAATATCCTTGGGAGGCCTTAAGAGTCATAGTCCTCTGAACTGGGATGACACCAAAAGTCTAAACAATGACTCAAACAAGTCCAGGTTAAATGAGTAAAACTGATTTTAATAGGGGTTTCTTACAGAACAGTGGATGACTATGAAGAACTGTATTTATTTGGCGGTATCCTTACCTTCTAAAGAGTCATCACCCTCCTAAACCTCAAAAGCTGCCAATGACTGCCAAATAAAATCCTTTTTTATATGGCTCTAAGTCTACTGCAGAAATCTTGACTAGAATACCATGTAAGGTCAAAAATAGCAGTAAATATAGGCTCAAATACTAGACAAATCTAGGGAAAGTTATATGTTTGTGAGTTTGAATTCTGTCTTTCCTCCTGTATCATGAGTCTTGCTGATCTTGGTAGACAGTATCTGATGGTGGAAGGAAGGCTTGCTATGCTAGAGTGTGGCACATTGTTGCAAGATGAATTAGTCTGACTCAGGAACTGGTTGACCAGTCATTACACACTACAAAGACTCCATCTACAAATACCACAACATTGAACATTAGGGCTTTCACATTTGAACTTTGAAGACAAAATTAAGTCAGTAACAATTCCACCCTTTGGCATTCAACCTTGGAAACCTTGGAACTTTCCAAAGCAGGCTCCTTCTAGGGTTACCAGGTAAAATTCAAGACACCCAGTTTAAATTGTATCACATCAGTAACAACGTTTTAATGTAAATATGCCCATGCAACATTTATATCATACTTACAATGAAAAAGTATTCACAATTTATCTGAAATTGAAATTTAACTGTGCAGCTTATAGTTTTGTTTGCTAGATCTGGTAACCCTAGCCCTTCAATTGTGGGCAAAAGACTTTTGATAGTCTAATCAACCAAATATTCATCACAAACCAAGGAAGCTAAGATGAGCTGTCTCTGACAGGTCTAGTCACTCCAGCTTTATAAGTTAGTGTTTGAATATTGTAATGTTCTGTTGTACCACAGAGAGTTTTTCACTTTTAGGTATTTGCTATGCCCATCGTTTCCTCTATCATGTAGTCATTGGAAAGCTTAGTGGGTTTGCTTTAAATGCAGTTAACTGAAAGACATGTCAAAATTTCTTCTCCCTGATATTTTTAATGTGACTTGATGAGAATGCCAGCCTGGCTTTTAAGGCCTTACTTTTCTGACAAGTTCACTGGATTACATGCTGCAGGTAGTGCCTTAGCTATATTTCTCCAAGTCCCCATGAGAGGGCTCTGTGTTAGGGAAGGAGTATTTGAAGTCAGAGAGTTGAGTTTAAGTTCAGCTTTGCCTCCCTGCATGGAATTGGAAGAGTTAAACAACTTTGGCAAGATTCAGCTTCCTTCATTCTCCAGCTGGAAGAACAACACACCTACTGCCCTAGATTTTATTAATGGAATGATAGTTATAGCAGACATTCAGATAGTACCTACTAGGTGCCGAGCTCAGCAGATTTATTAACCTATTTAACATCGAACCCATCTTGTGGAGGTGGGTACTATTGTTATTTGTATTTTACAGATGCAGAAAAGGGACATACAGATCACTTAAGTGACATTTCAGGAATATGTTATTATTTAATGTGAATTCTTTTTATTTTTATCATTGTCCTACTAATAATCATTATCATTTTAGTCCTTATCAAAGAAGAACCAACAAAGTCACGATTATTTCAAAATCAAGTTTGTCATTGAGAACACTATTGGTTTGCTGCTTAATAATTTGGAAACACAAATCATTTTGGTTAAAAATAAATTGAGTCATATCTAATGTGAGTATGGCTTAATTGCCTTGTTCTGTCAGTTACTTTATCACAAATTTAGGGAACTTTGGAAGGAGCAGAAGGAAAACTGAAGTCTCCATCAATTTCAGTGTATTCAACTTTTCAAAAAGTCATTGACATGTTAGAGTCATTCAAAGCCTTATGAGGGCATAGTAAGTGGGAAGAATATAAGCAAAAAAGAGCTGACATTCAATTTACACTGTTAAAGAGTCTTCTACTGTATTTTCTCAATTGTTGAAAACTATTTCCTATCTTCAGATTTTATTCTTTACCATTCATGAGTGAGAAAGCGACTCATAATTTCCTAAGACTCTAGTGAAAAATGAATATTTTTCCAAAGATTTTATCACTGACATTTTAAGAGTCAAATATCATATCTACTAAAATATGAAATGCATCAACTATTTGATTATTCCAGATGATTTACTTTCAACTGACATTTAGCAATATCCTACAGCAAATTATGAATGGGTGAATAAGTCAGTATGAATCGTGGTATCATCCAGCCCTAGGTTAAGAACGGATGTTAAAGGTCATCTATTCCACTCTTTTCTTTGCACTCACAATAGTACTTTCACATAGTTACAAGCATGTAGTAATATAGTATCTTGTTTCTTTCACTTAGGGACTGTAAATGGAAAAAAAGTTATAATTCTGAAACATATGCTATAAATAGACCTTATGAAAAATGACCTACTCCATCACCACAAAAACCCTATGAACTATGTATTACTGTCTTTATTTTGTATATTTCAGGGAGTTAGCTTGAGACTTTAAGTCACCTGCTCCAATTAACTTTGGGTAAACCTTAGACACCTGCTCCAATTAACTTTGGGTAAACCTTAGAGGCAGACTTTGAAATTTCTTAAGTTGGTCTGTGCTCTATCTGCTATAGTGCATCACTTCTCTGAGGAAAAAAGAAAAGATTAAATGCTGTTTGAGCTGGATAATCCAGGAGACCTTTTATTTCTGTGTGGATTCTAGGCTAGGCATACATGTATAAGTATAACCTTCCTTTCTTTCACCTTCACTGGGTACAGCAGAGATGGGGGCCCTTCTTTGAATTCCTATTTGTCTCAATAAATACTCAGAGATTTTCTGAACATAGCTTTAGCGAAAAGGAACTGTGGGTAACTCCTAAGGTAGTTTTTCTCAAGTGTTATCTGCTGGCTGTAGCTTCTTAAGCCACTCCAAAATCAATTAAAAGAATTTTGAAAATGGCAGGTAGGAAAATTTCTTGTCTCATTAGCAACAGCTAATGTAAAATTAAAAACTAAAGTTTGAGAACCATTATATACTAAAGTATTAGGAAAGAGAGAGAGAGAGAGAGAAATTTTGAATAACTTATTTCATTCAATATTTGTTAAGTCTTACCACTTGTAAAATTTTGAACTATTGAGCTGGGTTTTGTAGGAACCAAGCAGAAGTGCAAGATGAATAATGTTTTTTTCACCCTCAAAGGCACAATATCTTTTTATATAATCCATGTCTTATATTTAGTAACTTTTTAAGCAAGATTATTATATTTACTAGGTCAATTCATATATGGTCTGTAGTCAGATTGACTCAATGTGTATTGTAGTTCTCCATCTATGAGCCACTCAAAATTTCTACAACTGTTTTCCTGATCTTTAAAACAAGGACATACATTGTCTAATTAGTATACTTATGATTCTGTGATTTCAAATTAAGTCAATGGAAAAATATAGCTGAAAAAGTATTGAAAGCTGTATAAACACAAACACTTGCTAATACTATATTTTTCTTAGCTCAAGCCTTCTTAATCCTATTTGAATTTTATTGCATAAACCATACTATATTTGATGATAAATATTTATATAAAATATGAATGATTATATATTTTTACCTCTTATATTTGAAAGTATTCTCTGTTATTAAGTTCTGAATGAAGATAGCAAAAATAAAAATTACAAGTCATATTCAGAAAGTTGATTTGATTGCCCTATAATTCAGGTTTTACTCTTCAGGTTTCTACCTGTGACACAATGTCAACCTTGACACAAATTATGCTCATAGTACTTTTTAAAATTGATGCATCCATTTAGACTTTGATTGATATTTTAAAATTTTTTTTAAATGGAACATTCATTTATTTCTTAAAGAGCCTCTAATCTGTTTTCCAGCTATTAAAATATGCCCTCCTTTATATGAAGTAGTTGTGCTCCACAAGCATGTTAAATTACTAGATATTAAGAACACGTTTGATTTCATAAACATCTACGTAATAACTCAAGGGCAGAGTTGTCTCTCACAGCTGAAAAACCAGGTTTATTTTGCTCTTTCTATGGTACTCTGGGAACTCAGAGTTTCATGGGAAATATGAACACATATATTTAATGAACTTGTTTTTTAATTGGAGTAAAACTGCAGGAAAGGTTAAAAAACATAGAAAAAGAAATTATACACATCAGCCTATAGTGGTAGAGTGCCTTTTTCTTACCCCAGAGATGAAAGGAGGAATACTTTGGTAAAGTCATGAACAGGTGAGTAACAAGCAGGTTTTTTATTATAAAATATGTATATTTCAGAAGGATTGCCTGTGATTTGTTATCCAGGTGACAGTGACAGACAGAAGCTACTAAAGATTCAAGGCTAAGCATACATATGAATATGAGTGAAGAATAAAGGAACTTTACCTGCATGAAAACAGTGATTGAGAGCAAGGAGCTCACCAGCACTCATGCTGAGGGGCAAGATTCCTTGGCCTCCAAGTTCTTAGGGTGCTGTTTGTCAGTGGCAGCCCCTAAAATGGAGATCGCTTAGATTCTCTTAGATACGTCCCCTTCTAAGTCATTTTAGCTTATTTTTTCTACCAGTTTGTGCAAAAGGTAGAAGATACCAATCCAAACTGAGAATATTCCTGAATATTGACAAATGAATCAAACACCAGTTTCCTCTGTATAATGAGGAAAACACCATAGCAAACCAGTGTGAGGACTCTGTGCCCAAGTGTGTTGGATAATAAACCTTCCTAGGCCTTATAGTCCATTGTGAAAACCATCATAAGGCCTTTTTGTTTGTTAAAAAAATATAAGATGCAAAGTTATAACGCATTTTCCTCAGCACCTTTCTGCATTCCCAGTTTAATACTGAAAGTCTTGGTAAGATTTTTAGTCTAGCACTTGTGATACTGGTGTAAGTAGGAAGAAGCAGAAAGATTATTGGTTACATCACTGAAGTCAGAGTTTCAGGAAAGCAATAATCAGCAGCCAGGCCTAGAGCTGGGGGAACATGAGTGAAGAGAAGAGGGGAGGGATGGTAGAAGTCAGAAGCTGACCCAGGAGAACAAGGCAACATACAGATGGATCTAAGTATTAAAGACTAGATGATTAAGCCCAAAACCTAGACAGCAGATACAGGAAATAGAACAAGATTTAGAATGTCTACAAGGACAGGTTGAGGCTATTTGGGACACCTGGCTATAGTTAGTTACCAAATTATTGTAACTATTCAATTTCAATGGCATGTTTTTCTATGCAGGTGACAAGAATTGAGGACAGGTTTAGATAAAAGGGTAGAAACTCTAAGAATATTTTCTACTGCCTACCATGTTTTTCAATGACCTGTTCTTTATTTATGATATATACCCTTTTGATCTTCATCTTCTTTAACACTTTTTAAAAAAATTACCTTCAAATTACCACTACTTATTTCCCTCCAGGATCTCCAGAAATAATTCTTAATATACCCAGAAATGCTTGTGTCTTGAGCTTAGATGCATGTTACTTACCTTTATTTCCTCCACAAAACATTAAGCACTATGTTCTTTACATCAGTTCATTTTATGAATTATACCTATGTGTTGCCTCCCAATCTTTGCAATGACTGCAAGACCAATTAATTAATCATTTTGAACTCCTGAATTATTGAACATATCTATTATAGCACTTATCCTTTTTTAAAATCTCTAAGTTATTTCCTTTTGCTTACTCCACTAGAGTGAAAAACTTGAAGTTAGCTGCTAGATTTTGCGTACTATGCTTCAGACCAGGTAAAGTACTGGTTGATAGTAGGGGGTGCTTAACTGATAGACAGATGAGGAATCAAAAAGCTGCTAATAAATCTATATATTTGATAAATACAGTCAACAAAGGGAATCTGACCTTGGAATCCATCCCTTATTTAGTTTATTTCAGGCAGAAGTCATCTACATCTGCTTTCTTCTCCTAAACTCAGAAGGTGTTATGAATTAAGCAAATCTAGACAGAAGTAATAGCAAAGCTGCAATTAGAATTTAGGCTGCCTGATTACATATCTTGGGAAATATGCAGTACAGGTAACAACTAGGAGATGATCAAAACATAGGGAAATAATTACTCATTATCATTTTTCCTACTCTACTTCTAAATCAGTGGTACTACCATGTTTAATATTTGCTAATCAAGTACTAATTTTTTAAAAGGCTATTTATACATTAGAATATTTAAAATATTTTAGGTGGATATTCATTTGCAATTTTATCTCTTTAGTTTTAAAATGCTGAGTACATTGCTTTTCTTTGTTAGTTTCTGACTTTGGGAATGAATAGCCCATCATTAAATGATGGCATGATGTAGTAGATGCAATCCTGTACTACAGCTTAAGGACAGAAAGCAGAGATATAAGGACTGAATTCTGTTTCTGCTATTACTTATTCAGTTATTTAATAAACATGTCTTGAACCCCAACTGTAAGCTGTGTTTGTATCAGTTGGTGGTTATACAGTTGGTAAAAGAGATAAAAAATAAAAATACAAAAATTTATAAAAGTATGTATAAGAAAAGGAAACAGAAAGAAAGTATGAGCAAATACCAGAGCCACTAGGAAAGAATGATAGTTACTCACTGTCAAGTGGTAGCTCTTGAGTCTGAGAGTTACTTTCCCTCTTTCTTTAGTTGGCTTACCGGCTGGGTAAATTGTTCCTTTTATTTAATTTTTTTTTTTGCAATTTTTTTGTACCACATTCACATTTTTTTGCCAACTCAAAGACCAATTTTATATACCTGACTCATTTGAAGGGGCTTTAAATCAATTGACATATTATATAAAGAGCAGTGTTTGTGAAGTCACAAGCTAAAAGAGATACTTCTCTGCCACATCTATGATGGATCTCAAGGAATAGCACTTCCATATTGTAACAAATTGTACTGGAGCCTAGTAAAACATTCCTATCAAAATTTATTTTAATAGTTTATTGCTATATAAATCATCCTCTATACAACCAGTAGTATAAAACCCATTGGAGCAGAAATTCCTGGACAAAATGCTCCTCTTGTTACTGATAATTTAGCTCTCCAAAAAGTGTTTGTGTCTTCTTATTACCTGTCAGGTAAAATTCAAACTCTGATTAGCCTGAAGAAACAGACACACTTTTTAATGCCCTGTAAAACTGTGCTAATTTCAAAGACAGAGGGAAAGAACATGATCAGAAGTTAAAGTGGAGGTGTCTCTTTTGGCCTGAAGGACACTGAATAGCCAAGATCTGTAGACAAAGAGGACAATTCTGGTCATGTGAATCAGACAATAGATGGTAGAATAAAATGTTGCCTAATTCTATTTTTATAGAAGCTTTTGTTTTGACTGAACATTGATGCTTTTTATCATAAATATAAATATTAGGTAAAGTAGGAGTAGAATATTTTAAAGTGAAAAGTAGGAAAGTCATTGTGAACTCTAAAACAGAATAATTATTTCATAATTTATTTATGATATACTTTTGATTTATTATTTAAAAATCCAAAACCAAAGCAGAGTCACATGTGAATTAGAGACAAAACTTTATAGCACATTAAGGAAATTAAAGGGAAGCATATGTCTGCCAACAAAAAAAATGCAGCAATAATTGTCATATTTATAATGATATGTTGATATTTTTGTCAGTGACAGAATACTTAAATTTACTTTTGCTGCTATCTCATTTTCTGAAACAATGGCTCATTTCATTGTGATTTTCATAGTAGAAGATATTCAATATTGAACTTTACATTCTTATTACTTCTTGATGTTTACGTTTTTTAAAAAAATCAATAATTCTTTTTTGTAATGTGAATCTGTGTTAAAAGAGGACACAACATACAACTGCTTTAGTTTTATTAAAAAGGGACTGGGACAAAAATACCTATAAACTTGTAAACCCTAAAGTAACTGTCAATGAAACAACTTTTGAGCTAAGCACCTGTGGTTCACCCCCATAATCCTAGCTACTCAGGAGGCCGAGATCAAGAGGACTATGGTTCAAAGCCAGCCTGGGCAAATAGTTTGTGAGACTCTATCTTGAAAATACCCAACAAAAAAAGGGCTAGCAGAGTCATTCAAATGGTAGAGTGCTTGTCTAGCAAGCACAAGGCACTGAGTTCAGTACTGCCAGGAAGGGACTCAGTCTGTTCCTTCAGATGTGCTTAAAGCTGGGAAGGGGCTTCACATAGTCCCCTCAGCAAAAGAATTTTTTTGTTTGTGGTCCTGGGGCTTGAACTCAGGGCATTCACTTTGAGCCACTCCACCAGCCCAATTTTTTGTGATATGGGTTTTTGAAATAGGGTTTCACGAACTCTTTGCCCAGGCTGGCTTTGAACTGCAATCCTCCTGATCTCTACCTCCTGAGTAGCTAGGATTATAGGCGTGAGCCACTGGCACTTGGTCCAAACAATATTTTTATGAACATGTTTCATTTTCAGATCTGCATTGATTCACTTAAACAAATATGGTGGACACTGTTAGTGGGTGAATTTTGCCTCTAAACAATATATTACATTCTGACTGCTATTACCTATGAATGTGATCTCATTTGCAAATGCTGTCATTAATGAATTAAATTGATATATAGCTTGCATTAAGTTAAGATGAGTTCATACTGAAGGAGTGTGGACCTTCAATTCACTATTACTAGTATATTAAAAGAAAGAGAAAACACAGCATTCAAGAAGAATGCCATGGAATGATGGAGGCAAAGATTTGAATGATACAGCTAGATATCAAAGATTTTTCAGGATTGGAGGCAAACTGCCATGAGTGAGGAAAAGGCAGGAAACATTCTCTCCCCTACAGGTTTCAGAGGGAGGATAGTCTTGCTGACACCTTCATTTTAGACATCTAACCTCTAGAGCTATAATACAGAAAATTTCTGGTGCTTTAAGCCACCCAGTTTGTGGTAATTTGTTATGGCATCACTAGAAAAAAATTATAGACAAGAAGGATGTATTCAGTAGCTGTATACACTTGGAATACAGCAACAACAAATGCAATCTAAGATTTTTTCTGCACTGGCATAGTTTACATTCTGAAGAGGGAGGAAAATGTAGACAGTCATTCAGATGGTAATGAAGAATATTGGTAGTACAAAGATGAGGAGGATAGGAGGCAGATGAAAAGTGTGGTTAGATAAAGATAATATTTGATCCAAAACTGAAAGAGAATGCAAGAGTCTTTTAATGATATAGGAGAAAGATATTCTAGGGAACAGGAAGTGCTGAGTGCAAAGCCAGAAGGTTGGCATGTACTTGTTGGAAGAAGAACCACGATGGCTCCAGTGAGCAAGAGGGGGAGTGAAAGAAACTGAAGTAATAAGTGGAGAGCCAGTTGACCTTACAGGCACTTGGCTTTGTTCCATGCTAATAAAATGAAAGGCATTGGTGTTACAAGCAGAAGTATTGCACGATTTGACCTAATTTGTAAAAGAACCATATGTGCTCCTGTGGCCAGAGAGGGCAAGGAGCAAAACCAGAGGTCTAATTCATGGATTATTGCAACAATCAAGGCAAAAGACAATGATTGCTCAGACCAAGGTGGTGGCAGTGAGTGTGTGTAGGGGGATAAAGAATAGCTGGATTAGGATGGCTGGAAAAGGGGAAAATGTTACTAGGAAAGGCAGGAGTGTATCCATTTTCTACCTGCCAAAGAAGAACTGCTGTTTAGCTGCTGAGCTTGTTTGACAAGAATATGTCTTTCTAGCACAGTTTTATACACCGGCAGGTTGTATTCTGTATGTGTAAACATTTGCACATCCCATGTCAATGGGAGTGTCGCGTGCCTGAATACAAAGTGACACTCCAATAGTCTTTTTTAGTTTGTATTTATTCTATTCACCTCAAGGTTGAATAAGTTTTTTTCTGGCCGGAAGAAAAGAAAGTATTAATAAGCTGTACCTGGATCTACAGAATATGGAAGAATTGTTCCCCTGTAGAACATTGGTCCAGGGACGAAAATAAGCACATGTACTTCTGCAAAACACCAGGTCATAGTTAATGATAGTACATGATTAACCTTAAGGGATTTCAAGAGATTACCTCAGAGTGAGAGTACACCAGTATATTAGTTATCTCTAATCACATCCTAAATTATCTCAAAATTTAGTGACTTAAAACAAAAATAACATTTCTTATCTCAGTTTCTGAATGTCAAAAATGCATACAGGAGCTTTCTATCTGTGTAATACTGAGGTCTTTTATGAGGGTACATTCCCAAAAGCTTCTCTGATAAAGTAGCTCAGTACATTGGTACTGGCTGTTGTCGGAATCCTCAGTTACTCCACATGTGGACCTCTGCATAGGGCTGCTTGAGTGTACTCCTGCATGGTGGCTGACTTCACTGACAGAAGAGAAAAGGCAAGGCAGAACGGACCATGTCTTTGATGATGTACAGTCCTTTCTATAACACTCTACTAGTTAACACATATCAATCATCTTTATTTTAGGTGCCAGAAGCCTGTCCAGGATGTGGTTATAGGGATGTTGATTCACTGGGGCCATGGCTACTATACTGGATATACTGGACTAAGGAAAAACATTATTATCTGTTGCAATCTGGTGGAGTAGTCCCTGAGTTGGCTGGCACGCAAGGGACCTGAGTGTCATTATGACTCATGACAATGGGGCCTAGGAATGCTAAGGGGGGCCTCTTCTTACCAAAGACCTGTGAAAATTCTACATATTTGTTCTTTGGCCAACTCCTATTGTAACTAAGAACAGTAATACCTCTCCCCTACTTAGAGAAAGGCTTTCCTCATATCCCGGAGTCAAGATTCTCCTCTTTCATCCAACACGATCTTATTTAGTGCTTCTTACAACTTGTTCTTCACATGCTGCCTTGTAACTACATTTCTATCAAGCTGCTGTGCTGAAGGCATTGGCTTGGCTAGAAGATGACAGGTTTATTGAAGATTTTTCTCTGTTACTCAGCTCTTTGTTTTGTATGTCCATTTATGTCCCATCTATCTGATGAATAATTGATCTGTCAAACACAGTACTAAGCATTTTATTAAACAGTCATAGCATATTAGATACTGATATAAAATTTGCCAGTGGGATCTAATTGCTTTCATCAAATACAGTCTACCTTTTTAATTAAATTAAGGGCCCACTTCTGACACACAAGAGTCAGCTTCACCCTTTGAAATTCCAGGAGTAATTCTGCCTTGAGAATTGAGAAGTCAGCCTAAATTAATGACGTTATTAGTACACCAGTTTTCTGTAAAGAACCTTTGTTGTTTCTTATCCTGTGGAATACTACCCAGTTCCATTTATTCAGTGCACATAATATTTCAAATCAAGCTCAATCCTAACAACCAATTTCAACAGAAAAACAAGACCAAAAGAAAAAAAAACCCAAAACCTTATTGCTTTAAAAAAATGATCTTTTTCTCTTACAAAATAAATATAATGAAAGTGGAATGTTCACTTCTCATTCTGAGTTGAAAGGCCTGTATCCCATGTTTTGAGACACTGTTATTAAGAAGGCAGTAACGTCACCACTCTACTACACAGCTAGCAGGTCTACAGTCTATCTAATAAAAAAAAAATAAAGGGTAACCCATTGAAAAAAGGCAATGCATGCATTATCTGGTGTTTATTTTGCTGAGGAAGCAAATAATCTTTATTTGACACATAGCCCTTGATGGTATTTTTTTCTCCCATCCTTATCTACACCTTCGATCTGCTCCAAAACTATGCCTCTGAGCATCAATTGGCCAAATAAAAATCCAGTGATATTGAAAAATGTTATTTTCTAAGACATATGTGTGGAAACTCTTGATAGGTTCTTGTAGTTATAGAATGAAGAGTGAAAGCACCTCTAGTAATGACAAAAGAATAAAATGCTTAAGGAGGTAAAGAGAAAGAGTTAAAATTAATGACTGTATTTGTCTTCATCAACAATGCTAATAATCACGACAGGGCACTGTTGATTCATAATTGCTCCTTTACATAAATGTGTTGATATTCCTGTTAATATTTTATGTACTCTAAGCCACATATTTGATTAAATAGATCTAAAGCCCCTAATCTATATTTTGAGGAGTTTCCTATGTGTTATGGACTGAATTATATCACCCCTCCAAAATCAGCCCTAACTCTCAGAATGTGACCATACTTAGAGATGGGACCATTACTGTAAAGTTAAAATAAGATCATTAGGGTAGACCCTAGGCTAATAACACTAGTATCATCAAAAGGAGATAAAATTTGGAAACAGACATGTATAGAGAGAAGACAATATAAAAATACAGGAAAAGGTAGCCATCTGCAATCCAAGAAGATAGGCCTAGCTTTTCTAGGCCTCATTGCTCTCAGAAGCCGTGGACTGTGCTGACACTTTAATCTTGGACTGCTAGACTCAGACATGTGAAAAGGAAGAAAACAGTGACCTGAGTTTTAGTTAACACTTAGTAAAAATAAATTTCTGTCGGTTAAATCACTTTGTCTTTGACAACTTGTTACAGCAGCTTAGCAACTTCATACAATATAATTAAATCTCCAGTGGGTTTTGTATGTTCCTCAAGTTTATTTCCCTCTTTGTACAACCATCCTTTACTAATTTTCATCTCACGACCTTTTGCCATCCTTGTATCTGTGATGTTAACACAAGGAGTCGCACCATCATAGTCTGTACCTGAAAAGTAACTTCTAGTCAAATGATTTTGTTAGTCTGAAGACATTCATGATACTGAAGTGGTGGTATCCACTAGAATATATTTTATCTGAATATGTAACAGTTTCTGCTTTGTTCCTTATTATCATACACTACACATGACAATACACTTGGCATAGCCTAAAGAATAGTAGAAATGGGATCTCTTTCAAATCAGATAGAATTAAATTCAAAGTGTACCTTCTCTGATCTCAATTGTTTATATATACAATAAACTATGCCTTATAGAGATTTGTGGCTATTAAATGTGGTAACCACAAAAGCACTTAGATTAACAGTGTGTTGGCAAATAGTAGGGTGCTCACTACATGTTCTTCTTTGAACTTTATTCAGTTTGTAGTACAGTACAATTGGATTCTTTTTCTGCTATTCTTGTTCCTAGTTAGTGTTGATAATCTAAGTAGACAGTATTCTTCTCTTTTGTTTTACCTTGAGTATGCCTTATTAAGAAATATTATCTGCATTTTGATTCCTTGTTGCTTTAAATTTTAGAGGTCACTTTTATAACATTCTATTTTGTTTAGAATTAACCAATGCTCCTATTTTCAAGGTGGTCTGAATTAATGAGTATGCCTGCACTCAACTGTTCAGTTCTTTGGCAAAAAGTAGATATATGAATGGTTCTTAACTTTCATGGAACCATATTAACTGAAATTCATTCAAAGTGAGAATTAGTGCTGGTGTTGTAGGAAGCAAGGATGACCTGCAATTCTATGGGCAAGATCACTGAGAGACCCTTCAATTTAATTCACTGCATTGTGACTGAATAATTCATGATATTGCTATGCTGATTTACACGCACACACATATTTTCATCCAAAATTAATTTTTCTCAACATGCATAGTCATGAACTTGCTTTTGTATTCACATTTAAAATGATTTCTCCTACTATTCTCTCTCTCCTCATATTAAACTCTCTGCATATTGAAAAGCTCAAATTAAGCATAATCTCCTGAAAGTCTTTTCTTGAATTCTTCATGGAAAACTAATATACCTTTACCCAGTTCTCCTAGTTATTTGTGTCCTGTCTTAGTGTGGATGAAATGGATGGCCCCAGCTGGTCAGTGATGAGGCTGCACTTTGACTGCCAGAAAGCACCACCCCCCTCCCAGTCTGTGTGCTCTAAAGTCAACTACCATCAATTTCTCCAACCTTGGAAGACATCTTAGGTGCCACAGCTCTCAGACATGCCAAAAGAGATGTTCATCCATATGCTTTGATTATCATTGACAGGCAGGGGTTCTGAGGGAATGAATTAGAGCCAAGGAGTCTAGACAAATATGAACCCAATAAATAGGCAGAACCCAATGGATCAGGAAGAAAGGGCAGTGATGATTAACTGGATAATGTACCCCATTATACCTATACCTTAATCTCTAGGACTAATGAATGTTACATCATGCAGTAATAATTACCTTGCACATGTGAGTAGGGATGTTGATATGGGGAGATTATCCTGGTGGTTCCAATGTAATCACATAAAACCTAAAGATTAGAAGAGTAAATCAATAGTCTTGGTCAAATATAGCCTTGCTGCTACCATATCAGACTTTTGACCTATAGAACTATAAGAAAAAAAATTGTTTTGTTGGAAGTCATTAGCTTTCTGGTGATTTGGTACAAATAGGAAATTAAGACATCTGCTAACTATTGTCATATAAATAAGTCTTTGAAAGGAAAACTGCCTTAATCACTTGTCTGCAAGGCCATATTTAAAGCTTTGGGTTTGCAGGACATACTGAGTTTCAAGATTAATGTCCCACTGGCCAAAACCAGTGCATTCCTAGTCAGATTTCACCATTATAAAATATAGAGCTGCCATGCCTGGAATAACCTTCTTATAAGTTCTCATATCTAGATAACCACTGTCTCAATCTATCTCCAAATTAACACTCACTGTGTAAGATTTAGCTTCTCTATAAACTTGTCCAAAGTACCAGTTTTAGTGCTTAAGATATTTCTCTTTAGTTCTACGTATTTTCCTGTCCAAAGAAAAGGTAGCAGAAGGAAGACTAGATATTGGCCAGTATGTCCAGAACAACACAGGAATGTCTTCCTCTGGCTGAGAAATCAGATTCATTCCACTTCTATCTACTCATGTCTACTACCTCTGCCCTTCTCGGTGCTGTTCAGGGAATGGACAACTAACTGTGCTCATGTGAAAACTAGTTATGTTGGTTTTTTAAAAGTCACTGAAGGAAACACTTTAAGAGGAATATTAGAAATACAATATTTTGAGGTTGTGCATATTGATCTCACATTTTGTTTCTGGCCCATGAGAGAGCAGAACAAAGGACAGAATCTTTCAAGGATCTTCAATAAAGACTTATTTTAAAAATTCGACGAATACCTATGTCCAAGAATCACATGAAACCTACACATGTGTACAATTTTTATGTAGAAATATTTTTCTAAATTTTCTAAATGTAGAAATTTTTCTAAATTCGTTTGCCTCAAAACGATGAGTATGGATCGGTGGCATCCAAAGAAGGCTGACTTACCTCTGAGCCGTATTGATACCTTTCCCAATGTGCCAGTCTATAAACAGCAAGAGAGCAAATGAGGTTCCCAGGAACCTGTTATTTTTGACAAATGTGTCTGCAGAAAACCAGATGGCATTGCCCCTTGGAGAGTTGGTGTTCATGTTTATGCCATCCTTGGTTTCTTGGCTTCTAAGCTCTCTGCAGCTTTTATTTACATTAGGATTCACTTGCCTCTGGTTGTCAGCCCCCCAACAAATTCATCAAAGAAGACTTATTATTCTACCCCCAGGTTCACCCCAGTGCTCTTTAGAATTCAGGAAATGCTAAAGGCTCAACACTTAGCCTAAGCTAACTAGATTACATTTCCCATTTATACTGAAAATGTTCTAATACAATTGGAAAGCTAGAGCAAAGTGATTTGACCACTTTGAGGCTTTTGAAAATAATTGATCAAAATGAAAGCTATTACCACTCAGCTTCTTTACTCTGTTGAGTTTGTCTTTCAATCTTTGTCTCACAGTGATTGTAAATTTTTCTAACTTTAGTGTGTATAAAGGAATATTTAAACCCATAATAATTTCTTAAGACGAAATAGCCTCTAATTTATTTTTTTCAAAAGTAGTCAATGTGAAGTTGTGTTTGCTCTAAAAAAACAAGTATAGAAAATAAAAGATTAATGAGGGTGACTATTCACTGTCTAAAGAAATTCTAGTAGCAAATAGACCTACATTTTATTTGATTTTCAACATATACCTGATATTTGAAAAGCAAAATCTGTTGTGTTTAAGAGATAAAAGTTGTACTATCTTATATTACTGAATTGCAACATTTAAGCATTTTCACTCTGAATTCAAACAACTCGAAGTAAAAATTCTGGTTCCCACACTATTAGATGTGAAAACACAGGCAGGTTACTTAAACTCCTTTATTCTTTTTTTCTCCAGTTTCTTTACTTATCAATAGAGTAAGAGCATGCTGAAGATTTTGAAAAAGTTATTTGGCTTGAACCAAAAAAGTGCTTCACATCTGCCAACTGAGAATAAAAACAACCTAGTCAAAACTAAATAAAATTATACTTTTTTGTGGCTAGTTAGAATTTTAATCTGGCAAACACTGATTCATATAGTCTTGAAAATGTGCTCGGAGGTTTTACAAAATGGTGGGAGTGTCTGCAGCACTAAACCATATTGGGATTGGTAATTACAACAATTGGGTTCTGTCTCAGTCTCTGGGTAGTTTAGGGTGAGAGGTCTATTGTGCAGAAGGTCAGAAGTTAACAGTATTTCATGAAAGTGTGGTTTGGCCCAATCTGAAAGCTGCCAATCAAGGGTGCACTGGTCTGCATTCCAGGTTCAACTGCTGAAGTGCCTGAGATCTGATTAATGCTGGGCTATCAACTCTATCCTAATTGCTCTGAACAAATACTACTCCGTTTTGATTTTTCTTGTACATATGTATTGCTACTATTTCATTAGCCCTAATTATGTACAACTGTGTGCTAAATAATTATTTTTAAATTGAAAACCAAATGTAATCAATGAACAAAAAACTACCTTAGATTTCCCACTACTGCACAAAATTCTATAAATATTTCAACTTAATATCTCAATTTACATCTGTTACTTAATTTCACATTTCAAGCTATAATGTAAGACTATCACTACATTAGATTAATAAATTCTTATAAGAATCCTGGGGACATAAATTGCCTAAATGTGCAAGTTCTTGGATAATGAGAAATCAATTCTATAATTATAAGTATATAATTTGATTTTATTAACTTTTTATTTGTGATTGTGTTATCTTTCCTAGGCTTGAAAAATGCATTCTTAGTCAAGGATAGCATCAGCATTCCTACTAACTGGGGTTATTATTAATTGTTGATACTTAATTCTAATTCTCTTGGATTTTGAAGATGCATGGATGTGGGCAAATGCCTTACCAAATGATTGAGATTTAACCTACTGATTTTAGGTCAGCTTCTAGAGTTCCTGGACCTGCAGATGTCATAGGATTCAGCATTTTTAAAAGGAGTTGATATAATGAAATTCCCTCTCTGTTCACAGCTCTCAATCAGATAAAACACTTGTTTTTACATGGTCTTTTTGCTTTGTATTTATGGCTTTGCAGCTTTTCTTTGCTCCCTTCTTTTTCCCCTCCTGTCTTCCTTTCCATTCCTCCTTTATATCAAGTCTAATAGATATTAAAAATATCTGAAAGTATTTCAGATTCTCCATTATGGTTTTATCTAATTTGCAGATACAGCATAACTCCAAGGTCATTTTATTGACTTAGCAGAGTGATTCAGAACACGGAATTTAGAAAACCAGAGAAACTGCAAATTTAATAAATAAATGCCTGAATAAGCTTATTCATCTGTTTAATGAAGGAGTGGTAAAGGATGTTTAAAAGCTCTTTGGCAATACCAATAGAGGAGAGAAATGGTCATGAGTCTCTTAAGGATTGTTAAAGTTGTTTTTTCCAAAGATAAATGTATTGAATGCAACTGCCAAAAATAAATAGATAATTGAAGCCAAATAGATATGTAGATAGCACAGACATAACATTGATAGGAATGTGCATGAACATTATTTAAAATCTGTTCATTGGTTTTGTAAAGTTTTAAATGGAAAATTAAAATCTTTCCCCCATAGAATCTTTTATTTATTCAATTAAGAAGCATTTTTAAGGATTTTACATGGACTAAGCATTATACTTATTGATCCTTGCTCCTTTTTTTCATCCCAAACCTGTTCATTTCAGATAAGTGTAGTCTAGGTAAATAAAGTGAGTAACAAAATAACCAATTATAGTTTTAGCAGTAAATGATAAAATACGTGCACTTGAAATACATTCTAAACAATATAATGATGTCCAATTCATATAACATTGAGAATGATTATAGTTGAGGATTACTTATATTTCACACATATCTATGTCTTTCTATATATTTGAAAAGCAGACACATAGCCATACATGGAGAGAGTTTGCCTTAGCTTATTTACTGGTCTGGAGACTATCCCTACGACGATCACACTTATCACAACATCTCATCTATACCCTGGCATAGTTAGAAAAAAAATTCATTTATTTATTAAAGCTACATTTACTGAGTATCTACTGCATCCTAGGAACTGCACTATGTGCAGAAAATACTTATATCAATAAGGCTAAGCTTCTTCAGGTAGGTCAAGTTAGGGAGAAAAGTGACAGGAAATGATCATGAAACACTTTGATGCTTTTGCATAGGCACAGAGCATATTATAACAAAGGCAAAGCTGGATTTGACCAATGTTCATTGAAGTACAAAGAGGACTTCCCAACAGAATAACTATTTGAATCAAATATTAAAGAATGACCAAGAGCCTAGTAAAGTCAGTGAATAGGGGTTTAGTACCTTTGTCCAAGCAGGAATAATATCTATAAAGCCACAGAGAGACATTCAACACATGCTTATTAAGCTAATTCTTTATGACAAGAATCTATGAGCTTATAGTGGAGGAGAAAAGAGGTATACTATGTTAGCAAATTCATTTCGGATAAACATGCCTAGTAAGGAATGTCAACAAATAAATAAAACAGTATTATAACAGAGAGATACCAGGGTGGCAGCTAGCATCTTATGGTATGGTCAAGGAGAGTTTCTCTGAGGTGACAATTGAGACCTACATAGGAAGAGGGAACCAGCTATGCATGTCCATGGAAGAAATACTGTAGGATAGTTCTAGTCACAAAGTACCTGAAGCCAAAATGAGTTAGGCTTGGGGAAAGATTAGGAAGAAAGTCAATTTGGTTGTGTGGTTTGAGTGAGTGAGAGAATGGGAGGAAAGGCAGAGAGCAGGCAGGAGTCAGATCACCTGGGCCTCACAAACTAAGGAAGGACACATGGATTTAATCAAGTGCAAAAATGATGCCATTGGAGAAAGAAGCAGAGGATTGGCATGATCTGGTTGTGCTTTGAAAATTCAACGTAGGGCTGGCTGAGGAAGAAAGAAGAACCTCTGCAGAGGTACAGTGTACAAATATATTTTTAATGGTATGGGTATTGAAACTTATTCTTTTGGCAATGTGAAAACATTAAAGAGTTTTAAGGAGGAAAGGATAGTACAGAATGATCAGATTTACTCTTCATAAAATTGTTCAGGCTATAGCACTGTGAAGAAGCAAGTGAGAGGAAGGTGATTGGAGTCAGGAAGACCATATTGCATTCTCTGAGTCTGGTGTCTGTGGGCTGAGAGGTTTAACTAAGGAATGTGCAGTGAGCATAAGATGGAGGAATTGTTTTAAAATAATATAAAAATCAATATAGTTTGGTGATTCATTGGATGCCAGTGCACAAGAAATCTATTTTGACACCAGAGTTAGGTTTTGTTGTTTTCCTAACATTAATCATTGGAGACTGATGGAACAGTTCAATAAGTTCAAAAGAAAACTCAAAAAGGGGATCAGGTTTCTGATGGTGATGTGGGACTTGAGCTCTCCATGGGATTTTCAAGGAGAGGTGCCCATTAGTCAGTAAGTGAGCAAGGCGAGACAAGGCAAGGCTGAAAATACAGGGCATTTTATAAATGTGGGAAGGAGCTTGCGAACAAGTACTCATGACAAGAATGGAATGAAGTGTGTTGTATCTAGAGGATGTTTTTCCAGGTCCCAAAGTCTGAAGAGTAACTCACACTCATTGAGAAACCAAGAGTAGTATAAAGACATGCAGGGCATAAGTGTTCCCCACTACTAACGAAACAAGCTACAAATGGCTGAGAAATGAGCCCTAAGTCAATAATTAAGAAAGTTTGAATTGCATGGTTAAAATTTAGCTTGTTCTTGATCCAGGATCTAGGTACAAAACACAAAACACTATCATAACTTCTGTTGAATCAGTACCACAGCTCAGCCAAACTATGGTTCACATACTTTGGGAGAGAGCAGTTCCTCAGTGTGACCAGTCTAGGCCCTCGCAATGAGTGGAGTGGGAGGACCTGGCTAGCACAATGAGTAAAGGGATGAAGACAGAGGCAGTATAAGATAGTTTTCTTTAGATTGATTCTCCTTAAAATGTGTTTTGGGGACCACTTGCAACAGAATCATTAGGAATTTCTACATGTATATTCCTGAATCCTACATAGAACTACTGAATCAAAATCTCTAAGAATGGATCTGTATCTCTTTTGTAATCAAATCATTAGTTAGTGATCTCCAGAACTTTCTTTGAGACTGCCCCCATATGTATAATTTACTTCAAATTTCTGACTTCTTGAAGTCTTCTGGCACCTGGAGAAATTCACCTTTGATAGATAAACAAGAAAGCAGTCACTGGGCCAGACCAAGTCTGCTCTTGACAATGACTAAATCCACACCTAGAAACAGAACTGCACTAGTAAAACAAAGCCTTAGATGCTATTATACAGAAGAAGCAACTAATAACAACATTGCCTGTTCACAGCCCTACCACCCACAGTGCCCACTGTGGCTGGATTTTGCTCTTGAATTTTCCTTTGATTTTATCTTTGCATATAAAAATCAGTGTATTTATGGTCCTCCAATAGTTTATGGAACCTATTAAGTACTTAGTAAATGATAGCTATTATCTCTTTTTCTTTCACATTATTGCTATTATTTGCATTTTTTTCTCAGGGGAAGTTGTGAAATTGGAAAGTAATTCCTTTAAGAAATTTCTGAAATCACAGTACTACAGAAATGATATATCATAATTATTATAATAAAAACTGTTTAAAAACTCTCTTGATTATTGATTCCCATTCTAAGAGAGTAAATGACAAAAAGGTTGTATAGAACTGGAAAATAATTTTCAAAAATATATGTTAATTTCAAATTGCATTATTTATTTAACTGTGAGTATTAGAACATAGGAAGTACTAGAATATTCCCTGAAGGACCCCTATCCCCACCTAGGAACCAAGAGAAAAGAGGAGCGATTATGTTAAAAGAATGTTGAAATCGAGACTTGAAGGAAGTTGACAATGAAGCAGTGGTCCAGGCATGGGGCTACAGGGATGATGCAGTTAATCAAATATACCAACTCCATAAATTCTGGAATATTATGAGAAGAACCCTGAAGAGAAGTCTAGTAACCCTAACCTAATTTCTCTTCCAGGAATCATAATGCTGTTCTGTTTAATAGGAAAGCAGCTAGGAGGATATTTGCACTTGGAATTGTAAACTGTGGAAAGAAATAGAAACTGAATGACAACCCATGCTAGATGAGTTTCAAGGTCCCATGGGTGTATGAATGAAGAAGTAGCAGGTCACAGAATCTTGCTGATATTGAATTTCCTTAGTTAAACATTTTTAACTTTAAACAATTTCACAGCTGTCCTTTGGTGGGGAGGCATTCTCCAAATAAGCTTATAAAAGAACACAGTGCTTTTAGAATTACAGAGGGTCTATGATATATCAATGTGGTGACTTTTTCACCATACTGGGGTTAATTAACTCCCGGCCAAATCTGCTCTGCTGCCTGCCTGGTTTTGTAAATAAAGTTTTATTGGTATAAAGACACTCATGATCTTTTATATATTTCCTTTGCTACTTTGCCCTACAACTGAAAAGTTTAGTGCTGCAACACAGTGTGATTTTTAAAGTCTAAAATATTTACCTGACACCTTAATCAAATGAAAGCTGTTTTCTTTTTATATGTATATACTTTGAGAAGGTCTTTGGAGTGAAAGGAATACCCTCTGGTGGCGGGGTTTGCTGATATGACCCTCGCTTCAGCTTTCTCAGGGATGCCTGATTTTCATCTTGTGCTAATCCCAAAGCAGGCACTTATTTCTAGAATGTTGTATGGAGGCATTCCAAGCAGTATTTTACCCCAGGTCTTATAGGAGGAATGACTTCATGTCCTATCACCAACCTTATCCATCATATTTCACTTTACAAACTGTTTTCAGACTCTTCTTTACTCCTCAGACTCCTCAGAACCAGTCCCATAGCTCCCTGTGGCTGGTAACCCACTCGCCCCCACCACCACCATCTGCCTTTCCATCTCTTCAGCTGCTCTTTCTGATTACTAAGTCTTCTGTTTAAAGTTCAGTCATTCTCCATGTCTTCTTTACAATGTCTTGGTCATTTCGCAGCTTCTCACTCTATACTTGGTGATTCCAGTGTGTCTTTACCATGTGCTTAAGCAAAATTTTATCCAGGGAAAGATTTGGTTTGTGCTAAACAAACAAAAGATCATGGGCTGATCAGTCCCCATCTTTCAGACACAGTAATTTTGGGTTATAAATAACTGCAGTAATAAAAGCTTCTTCCTTCTCCTTCCCTGACTCACAGCCAGGTGGAGCCATAACTAATTTTCATTCCTTCTTTGTTTTTATTTTTTTTCTCTACAGAGAGATGGATGGTACTTGGGAGGGTTTCACAACAATTTGACATGACTTTAGCAGCTTTCTAAATTAGAAGAGATAATCTTTGTTTTAGGACAAGCAGGACAACTCCTAAAACCAGCAGCAGAAGAAATACCAATATGATTTTAACAGTTGTCACCATTTCTTGAATTATGCACATTCACAGATTATAAAAGCCTTAATAAAGTTACTTTTGAGGTATAATTATAATTTAATTAAATATTTGCCCATCGAAATTATTCCGAACATCTAGGAAATTTCTGTGTAAAATGGCAAAATTTAAATTTAAATTTATTTCCTATAAATATATGCTGGTGAAAAAGCTAGCCTATACAAGTTTGAAATTCTATAAAGAATGGTTCACTTTGTTAAATAATGAATAGGGAATGAGAGCTGAACAATTAAGAGAGGTGGGCTATAATATAATGTATGGGTAGTGCCAAAGGACAAACTCTAGCTAGCTTACAAACAAAATTTTAATGTTTGGGGGTTTATTGAGGCAGCAGTTGCTAAGATGTGTTGTCCAGGCTTTATCATGAGTTGCATTAGAAAGTAAATTTTCTCTGACTTCTGTGCTGCTCTGTGCCATTTTTCATGGACTCCTGAGGACTCTGTTACCTACCACTTGACCAAAGACTGAGATCACTGAATATAGGGACCAGCACAACCTGCTTCTCAATAAATATTTTCCAGGACTGAGAGGGCACTAAGATTCCAAATTCAACCAAAGCATGACTTAAGACAGCATGATTCCATTTGACAACTGCAAACATCTTTTTTGTTTATTTTTTAAATTGCATGTTGTTAAGGTCATGAAGACTAAAGCCAGAAGGTCTATATTTAATTTCCAGCTCCACCATTTTTAATTATCTGCTCATAGGCAAGTTGATTATCTTCCTGTACCTGAATATACTCATCTATAAAATGGAAATAATAACAGAACCTACCTGTTTGATTATTGTGAAGATTATATGAGATTATATTCACTAAATATTTTTAAATTAGTTGTGAGTCTATAGTAAGATGTACATAAATGTCATTATTATTTTCTGTATTTCCCGGCCCATGTTGTGAAAGTATTAGAATAGAATAGGTCATGGAGCACCCAGGAATTGTTGCTGATGTTTTACTTCCTCAAAATCACAAAAGTCCATGTCCCACTCATGTCCCATATCCAGTGCTGGTTAGAGGGGAGCTGAATGCCACATAATCACCTGCCAATCCAAGCTGATGACTCCTCTCCCATTTCGAAACAGTCTAATGTAGAACATGTGTCTTCTTTGTCATTTAGATGACAGTTTGCCAGGAAGTCTTACAGGAACATTGAAGTACTTTGGCCTGGAAATAAACAAGCCTTATATCCACTCACAGCTTGGTAGCCCAAGTTAGCTGCATGACTCCACCTATTGTGAAGGGAGGGTATGGAATATCATATGAATATTCTCTGAGTAGATTAGGTATTGCCATTTCTCCATGAGTAAATTGCCTTAAAGTTAACAGTGTTTAACTCTATTTTTGATTTTTGTTCAAGTTATTTATCTGTATGTTTTGATAATGACCAAATACTACTCACACTCAAAAATATTTGTGAAAAAAAATGAAGGAAAGAAAGAAAGGAGGAAGAGAGAAAGGAAGGAAGGAAAGGAGGGAGGGACAGAGGGAGGAAGAAAGAAAGGAATTGAGGGAGGAAGGGAGGAAAGGAGGAAGGAAGGATGGTTCATCTTTGAAAACTCAGCAATTGAAAGAAGATTTGCCAGAAGACAGAAAACAGGAAAAAAAAAAAAAAAGGCCACAAAAAATGTCTGGGCATTACAAAATACTTTAGTTGGTCTTAGAAAATGAATTCACTTTATCTAAATGGAAAATTCTGACAGTAAAAATAATTAATCAAAATTTGATATTCTTGACTCAGGAATAAATTTTTTGCATAAACCCTGATATATCTATGGACAGAAGAGGAAAGCAATGGTGTGATTTTTCTTTTTTTTGTAATTGATGCTAAAGTTGCTCTCCTGAATATTCATTACTTTCTCCTTAGTGTTAAGTGTTATTACTCTCTCTGTTCTTGTTCAATTTCACTTAACACTCTTCTTGTTCCATAAATGGATTACCTTTCAAAGCCTAAAATTGTCTCATACCAAAAACTCACATTAGGCATTATTTTTACCCTTTCTTTTTTATTTCTGAAAGGAAAAGGAGTAGAGACATTGAGGTAGGAAAAATTAATTACCAGTTGAAATTCTGGCCTACTGTCAATCTTAGATACATTAGCTGATTATTTTATCTATATTGAGTATATCTTACTCAAAACAGAAACTCTATTTAAACATATAACACAATCAACGCGTAGTTAAAGCATAGTTATTTGGAACCTAGAAAGTCTAATATTACCTTACTTTCTGCCACTTATTTATTTTTAAGCTTGAAAGAAATGCTGTGAAATTGATAGAACACCCATTGTTCAAGTACAAAGAGAGTAAATGGAGCGAAAAGAAAGTAATACTTCCAAATACTGACTCTATATGGACATGAAGTATATGATCAGCTTATTGTTTTGGTGAATCTAAAATATCTAAATCAGCTTCTAAATCTAAGATATCGATGTGCATATTCCAACTCTTGTTTTTATTAGCCACATTACATTATGCAACCTTCTTGCCCAGGGTCTATCTCAGTTTGCCTTACTCTGAAAAAGGAGAAACAGTAAAAATATCCCAAACAGTTAATTGAGGGTTAGATTACTTATTGTATATAAAGTGACTATTTCAGTTTCTGGCACATAGTAAGGGGTCAACAAGTGTCTATTATGATTACTGTATGACGAATAGCATGGTTTACATGGGTGATACCATTTCTTCCAGATCGTGGAGGCTAGACAATTTTCTCAAATTCATATGCTAAAAAACATGATTGGCAGAGTTAAAATATAGTGTTAACACCAACATGTGGTTTCTTAAAATATACCAGGGACCTTAGTACTAATGAGAAGGTCGTGAAGGAAGTCTTGAAGGTATAGAACATTGGGTTTTGGAAATTTCATTATCTTTTAAAAAATGAATTGTCTTTTAGAGAAGTTTTAAGTTCACAAAAAAAAATTAAGCAGAAGGTATGGAGCTCCCATGTATGTCCCCTACCCTCATACATACAGAACCTCCCCCATTAACAGCATCCCCTACCACAGTGGTACATTTGTAACAAACAATGGCTCTTATTGACACACACTAATCAATACAAGTCCTTAGTTTACAAGAGTTTCCTCTTGGTGTTGCCAACTGCATGGGTTTTGATAAATACTTAATGACATGCATTTACCATTGTAGTATCACAGAAATAATTTTCACTGCACCAAAATCCTCTGTGCTCCGTCTATCCATGCCTTCCATTGTGCTAATTCAGCTCCATCATTTTTGACTTCCCGTATGTAATATAGTTGGATTAATATACATCATATGGTCTTTTTAGATTGGCTTCTTTCACCTAGCAGTGCATATTCAAAGTTTCATGGCTTAGTAGCTCATTTGTTAATGCTGAGTAGTATCACATTCTGTGGATATATCACTATTTATTTATCCACTCACCTACTAAAGAACATCTTGGTGCCTGCACGTTTTCAGTAATTGTAAATAAAACTTCTATAAGCATTCATATGCAGGTTGTTTGTGTGTACACTTTCTAATTCGTATGCTAAAAGTGTGTTTAGTTTTGTAAGAAACTGCCAAACTGTCTTTCAAACTGGTGGTCCCATTTTACATTCCCACTAAAAATGAGTAAGAATTTTGGGGGCTGTCTCAAAGGTGTAGTGTTTGCCTGCCATGCATAAGATCCTGGCTTCAATCCCAGCATGACAAAAAAAGTTTCTGTTGGTTCACATCCTTGATAGCATCTGATATTGGTGTTTCAAATATTGGCAGTTCTAATTAGTGTGTAGTGGTAGATCATTGTAATTTAAATTGTAATTCTTTAATCGCATCTGATGTTGAACATTTTTTATGTTTTTGTCTTCATCTTTTAATTTTTTGCCTTCATTACATTGTGAAAACTATCTTTTGTGGTGCAGCTCATATTTGTTTTTGGCTTCCTGGCATCTATTTGCTCTTCCTTGTGCTATGGTCAGATAATTTCTTCCAGGGAATTATCTCTTTTCGACTCTCAGACTCTGAGTTTCAGATGAAGTTGATTCTTTCCCTTCTCTTAATTCAAGAGTTAGCAAAGATCAGGTCAAATCAAATGGTGAGTCCTCCAGTCACAGTGATTGACTTAAGGATAAGGACTTGTCTCATGTAATCAATTGCACTCAATGAAACTTCTATGCTATTTTTCAGGAAAATAGTGATTTCCTTTTTCTGCTGAACTTAATCCCAGGAAAATATAAGGTGGCTTCAGATAATTCATCACTAAGAGGCAAGAATAAAACACATTTACAGCTTGTTTATTCCAACAGTAGTGTTCTTATAACTTTATTGATAGCTTTGTGCCCTTAGAATATTCTAACTGCCTATTTCTTATTTTCAAGCTGGGTATTTCCACCAAACCACTGAATGCTACAAAGTCCACCCAGTTGATTTCTTTCTTATTTATGGCAGCCACTATATTTCTATGTTAATCAGATGTTAGAAGCATGCGTGAAATACTACATTTCAATGTATCGGTATTTTATAAGACTAATTTCTTAGAAGAAATCTGACAGTTGCCATTTGTGAATAGTAAAAGATTCACTGTCGTCTACCTGACCAGAAAAAAGTGGGCTCAAATTTCTCTTTTGCTAGAACAAAGAGGTTTTTTTTTTTCTTTTCTGAGTTAACACTTTGATTTTATTCCAGTTTTCCAATTGGTAAAGTAGTCTTAAGAGTGATAAGCCCTGGTGGGGATAAATAATGAATGTTTCTTTAGTAGAATACTAGAGTGAAACAAGCATCCCTGTAAATGCCATGACTCTTGAGAGTGCTTGAGAAAAAATATCATTAGCATGAAACTTTATTAGCATGAATTCTAGTACACCCCGTCTGGACAGTTTCCTCTAGCATATTGGCAGGGAGGCAACTAGCCTGGCTGAGATAGAGGAGACAGTTCTCATTTCATTAGGTATTTATACAGTGGGTATCGTGGTGGCAGCCAACTCATTACAGAGCAGGGCATATCAAATTATTCTGAGTCAATGAGGCTCCGGTGACAGCATACTCCAGGGGAAAATTGGGAATAGAGGAAGAGCTTCTAGATGAGAGCATTTATTGTTACTCTAAGAAAGAAGGAAGCTAAGAAGTACTCTTATTTTATATGAAAGTGAACAGTTTAAATTCTCAAATGCTCCGTATTTCCCTGCCATGAGACTTGAAGTAGAGTAGGGTGAGCGCCTTCTTTCTAAAGTGACAAGGAAATGGGATTCTCAAGAGGAAATGAGGAATTGCCATAGTGATCATACTGATGCTGCATAAAATTATTTATGTATCCATTTCCATACCAACTTCCTTTCAGTCAAAGAGAATCTATGATTTTTGCTCATGTCAAAGTCATTGTGAGTGATGGTTAATTTGGGTTGTTAAGATATATAGCATTTGTCTTCTCAAATTGGCCTCTTTCTTTCTTAGATAGAGTTTGTTATTCTTCACACTAACTACCAATTAGAATTGGTTTGCAATCAGGACATCAGTACTGTTCAAAAAGTTTTCCAGGGAATTAGAATAGCCACCATACACTCAGCAGTACTAACCTGTGGATTCTCAACGTTTAACACTAGTTCATATATTAAACATTTACTTTTAATTTTCAATGGATTTTCATGGCTATCAAGATGATGATGATGTCTATCAAGATTAAGGTGATGTTTCATCATTTAACAGTTGCGCTCCAGGAAAGACACCATCCACATGGTGGGTTCACGATCATACACATCGTACACATTATTAACTGCACTCCTAGTACACACACTGAGAAGCATGCTGCCAAGGATGATATATAGTGCATAGTTTGAAGAATTCTTAAGTTTTAATGTTATTGGTAATAAAATTCTCTTAATTAAACTGAGGCATTGATATCTATCTATCTATCAATCTATTAATTTATCATCTATCTAATAGGAAATGTTTCAAAAATGAGTGCTTGCTTCATAAGACAGAGCTAGGAATAGAGCTAGAAATACAAAGTAAATTTGGAAATGAGAAAGTAATGAAATTTTAAATATGAATATAACTCCAGCAAAGAACCAGGAAGCTAGAAATTGTTTATTGTTTATTAAGAAACTCAGGTATATCAAACTATAAATTTGAAACTTAGTTTAAAAAGCATAAAGTATGATGTAAGCCAAATACATTAAAGAGTTTTTAAAGTGTATTAGTGAAAATAATGTGATTATTTCAAAATATTGTCATTCTCTAGAGACATTTGGAATTTTACACTCATAAAAAAGCACTACAACTTTAACCAGAGATAAAGAGAATAGGTCTAATCATAGGTTTATTACCTTAGACATTTTCACACCCAAGCATACATCAAATGTAGGGATTCCTCTATAACATTCTTGAGAAGTAGCAAACAGCCTCTGAATAGAAGAGGAAGGAGAAACTTCAAAAAAAGTCCACCTGGGGAACCTTACAAAACCTAGCCATGCGAGACAAATAAGAAGTCCTGAGCAGTATACATGATCAGATCAAGGAACCTATTACACATCCCATATGTGGTATGTTCTTTAACTTTAGGAAGCCATCTAACCTTTACCTGACCTAGCACAGCTTCTTTCTTTATCAATGACTAGTCAGACTTCTATAGTTAGTCAGTTCTCTTCAATTTTTGCATAGTTGTGATATTTTTCCATTATTTATTATCTTTTGCAAATGTGGTCCCGATTTCCAATTTAATGCTAAGCACTATGAGAAGAAAAATGAGCTTTAATTTTGATTACTGTCCTTTCTACTTCTCCACATAACAATTGTATTTGACTTGCTTTTAGTTCTGCTTATGGTTTGTAACAACATAAGAAGTTATAAATTTTTATACAGATACTTCTATTAATTTTTTCATCTCTTATGATTTCTTCCTTTACCTTTTTGCTTGGGCAGTAATTTTCGTTACTGAGATCAAATTAAGTTTTACCCACATTTTGTTCTGATTTTCTTTATTTACCTATTCATTCATTCATTCATGAATACTCTCCTTTTTCTTTTACATTCTTCTTCTCTCCTCCATTGTAATTTATAGTACTGCTATGCATTTACTGAAACTTCACTCTGTGCCAAGAGTTGCTTTAAAATTTTTGTACTTTATAATCTACCCACCAACCTTGAAGGTTGATACTCCAGTTGTTCTCATCAGGGTTAACTAAAATTTGATCAATGTCATGAGGTAATTAAGCAGATATTTTCCAACCCAAAGGCTTCGCATATAAATGTCATGCCACCCTTCTTTGTTTGTCATTTTTTTGTTGATTGAAATATTTTACAAACTTGCCTGAAAGCTTATTATAATAAATTGGTTATTTTGACACCTCTGACATAGTATAATAATATCAATTTCATGGTATAGCTCTGAGGATTTTGTGAGGTAGTACACATGAAGCACAAAGCACAGCTTCATTCACAGAACAAATTGAAGTGCCTTTCTTTCATCCCATTGATCCTGTTAGAGAGCTACTGTAAACTGCAGGAAGTTTTCTAGCATGTCTTTGAAGTGACCTATGCTAATATCCCCACTTGCTGATTCACTATCTTAATTTAAAACAGAGTACACACAGAACACAGCATTTAGATACCAGTAAGTGAAAAAATTATTGAGCAATAGATTGTTACTTTGAATATAAATGCTTCCTATTTTACCTTCAGAGAGCCAGCAACAAAGATGGTACCACTAAAGAGAACAGTTTCAGTAATAGCTCACTCAGTTACAGGCAGTTCTTTGGACTATTTCTTTTTCTTGTCATGGTATTTGTATTGTTTTTGTAGATGTTTAAAATTATTATGACTAGGAAAGAATGGGACAAATTGTTCTTCTCAGGTCTTGGCACAGTTCCACTTAAGGACATGTGTCTGTCTTGACATGTTAAGAAAATGTTCTCTTAAACTAAGTTTAGAAATTCTGACCAGTTGGTTGGATTGTGTTGAAGGGCACTGGGAAGTAGGGAAAGATGGCCTGACACGGACTTCAGGGTCAACAGATAACAGTTGGGGAAGTTAATGAATCATTTTGTAATGACAAGGTTAGCAAAGTTTATGCCAAGTTCTGAGACCAAAGTGGCATGAGTGGGATAGACAGCAACCTCTAAATCTGAGAATTCTCATTAAGTTGAGAAAGGAATGAGGCACTGACAGGTATTCAGCCTAAGAGGTGAGTGTCACACACAAAATCACATGGGAAGCTCCCCCTCTATGTTTTTGTCCTTTGAAAGATAATAAATGGATTATATTTTAATTCCAACATTTGTTGGGTAAAGTTACCAGCATGAGCATTCAGCTCAGAAGTGCAGATATAAGTTAAGAATTCCATTATTGATTTTACAGTCTTATGGTACATAAACTGTGTTCCTTGCTCTGGTACCTATGAGAAATTTGGATCATTTGTTTCTGATAATAATAAAACCTACAAAATTATTCAAATTTCAAGTTAAATATAAACAATATGGCATTTTATAGGAGATAAAAAAGTTGAAAAACTATTTGACCTCCCCAATCAGAATTATTGTAAGATGATATTATGTATGGCAATTTCAATAAACTCATGAGCTTTGCCTTCCTATCTGTTGAATTTCAGTCAGTCCCCTGCAGCCACAAGATATCTCTAGTCATGAATTATTATGTCTTCCTTCCCTACCTTAACTATCAAATATTTTTGTTCTCTTTCAGCTAGCTCTTCCAGAAAACTTCCTTTTATAATACTAGTTCTTATTTGAACCCCTAAACAGAAATAACAACTATTAACTGAGCCTGCATATATGTGTTGCTATATTATATTTATACCTTTTCAAAGAGGCAGAAGGTTGATGATGCAAGTTTGTCATTATTATATGCCTTTTAATGAGATTGAATTCAGCCATGAGGTTGGATTCAGGAATTCTTAGCATAGAAATGACTGTGAACAAAATTAGTAAGAGTTCCATTAAAAAAATACCAGATGCCCATTTAAGGTCTTCTTTTGCCTAGTAGTAATTATCAACATAACAAAACTTCTGAGCTTCTGAAAACACCAACCAATCTATCCTAATCTGTTTGTTTTTGTCCAAGGAAATCTAGTGAGAACAAAATGAGAAAATATGTCAACACTTTTTATTGTAGTATACTGTCAGTCAGCTTTTCATAAATACAATGAAATATTTAACACAGGATAACTTTTTAAAAATGCTTATGTAGATCATACTTCTGGAGGCTGAAAGACTGAACAATATAGCCCAGGCTATGGTGACAGCCTCCCTTGGCTACAACTCCTAATGGCAGATGGCAATGGTAGCAGTATACATGGGAGCAAGGGATTTCATTTCAAATCTGGAAGCAGAGAATGCTGATCAGGGTCAGAATCAGACTATTATGACAACTCACTTTTATGAGCATTCACCCAGGAAACTAATAGTCCTTTGAGAGGAAGACAGAATCCCCACTGACTCAAGGACCTTTTCTAGGCCTTACCTCCTAAAGGTTCCACTACCTCCTATAACCACCCCCACTTGGTCCCTCTTGGGGATCAAACCTGCTACACAAGATATTTTGAGGAGTATGCAAACTATATCCAAAACCACAACAGATACGCTACTTAACCAAACAAAATGTCACATACACATTTTTGTTCTCCTGAATTGATTAAGAGAAAAAGACATGTTGCAGAATAAATTATTTCTCTTCGCTATTTGTAGCCCCATTCTGCAGTTTTTACAAATACAGATGTTATCCCTTTACTGCCTTTCTCCCTCTTTTTTCTTGGCATTATCTTCATAGTTTTAACTCTTCCATTTCAGTGACTTCTAAGTCAGATGTCTTGTCTTGCTCCTTTATCAAAAATTCAGCCCCAAATCTGTAACCTCTCTGTATTTCCCCATTGCTGAACTTCTGTCACATTAAATTCTCTTCACTAAATCTAAATTCACTTATAGGAAACCTTTCAATACAGCACTACAGGACTTTCCATTTATGCTGGCTTTCAATCATACCTGTGTTCACCAAGTCACTCAAATCAGAACAACATATTTGTTCTGTCCATTCCATTTCTTCATGTTTTGTACATTAGCAGAGTTGGAAGGTGCCTTTGAGCATCTCAAAGATGACTTTGACAAAATTCTAGTCCAATCTGCTACAAATTCAAGAGTCTCAGAATGTCCATTATAGGTGTTAAAATGATTGGCTTTAATTGCCTATTTTAGGTATCAAATTATAATTTTTAAAAAATAAGGTAAAATCAGTATTCTCACATAAATACAAAGTAAGTATACATCTCAAATATTTTATATTTAGAATTAAAATTTGTAAGTACACAAAAGAAGTCATAGGAAAATAACAAATTAGACACAACTAATTTGCATTTTCATGGACCAGAATAAATTACATCATTTTCATTTTCTTCAACTTAGAGTTAATTCAAAGACATTGGAAAAGATGTTAAGAAAGTTTGCTTGACTCTGGATACCCAGTGACTTTTTTAGAGGAACTATTTCAAATTCTTTCATAATTTTGTTCTACACAGGTGAGAAAAACCTCTGTGAATAGGCTATTTATTTTTGGACATCCAACTACTATAAAGTTTTTCCTGACATAGAAATAAAATTTTATTTCCCTTAACATCCTTCTTCACTTTTTATGATGCATCTTAGAGTAAGAGCTTAAAATAAGTTTGGTTCTCTGAGAAATTCTTAAATCCATAAGTTATTTGTCCCAAGTTCTCTCATTTTTTTTCCCTTTGTTAAAAGATATCAGATATCTCTTTTAGCAATTCTTTGTAGGAGACATTTTCCAAACATCCAAGCATCTGTATTAGCCTCTTCATTATGACAAATTCTGGGAGTCTTCTGGCTTTTCTCTAACTCAAAACTATTTATAATGGTTCTAAGTGGTTCTAAGCTGAATAATGTTCAGTGGGATGGGGGATACTTACTTTATCATATGCCTTTTCTATTTATGCAGCATAAAATTATATGACCTGCTACCAAGGGGAACATAGAGGCCAAATTTTTCCATAAGAGTAGCCTTACTGATTTTGCCCAAACATATTGTCTAGTTCCCCTGTCTTACAAAATTGCAAATAGCATTTAGTGTTCAATGAAGATGTCATTAAACTATATAGATTACATTTTGGGAGAATTTGAAAGAGAAGATCATATAATTTAAGGTCATTTTAAATTATATCACATATATCTGTGGCATACAACCTGAGTATGTGATCAAATTAAATCTATAAAGCCTTATTGGTTTTCCTTCCTTCTTTCATTCCTTCCTTTCTTTTCTTTGTCATCCTTCCTAATTTGGAGTGCATGCCAACCATGCCAGCGTCATGGTAGACAGCTTATTTGGTTATACAGGACCCCATGCTTAGACAGTCCCACCCTTACATTAATATCAACATTTTGAGATTATTCATCATTATTAGACAAAGGATCTTGAATTTTCACTTGCACTGGGCCCAGAAAATTATAAAGCTATCCCCGCTTGCCAAATAAAGTCTATGCCATTCTATTCATAGATAACTGATTCCTTGATAGTCATTCTTTACACCTTTTCCCATCCTAAAACCACTAAAACCACTTTAAAATAGGTCTCTATCTCTTTGTAGTCTTTCTAACTAGAATGAGTGAGACACCAGATGGCTCACTGTTTACCTGACTCCAGACATTCCTGCTTTTGGGTGCATGGAACCCAAATATTCTCTTAGTAGACCTTATTCAAATGACAGTTTCATGCAAAAAAAAATTATCACTAATTGCCACTATAGATTTTGCTCAATCTATAGTCATGTGATTGAGTCATCATAATTTATCATACTGTAATTCTTACTGCTTCTCCCAATTGTATTTTTAGTTTGGCATTATAATTTTACCAAACCATGAGTGTTATGCAATGTTTTACATTTTTTAGCATCTTTAGAAAATCAATTCATTACCTCAGCCCTTCCAATACTTAAAAATATAGGCTAATTAAGTACTCCATGACAGACGTCAGGTAGTAATGGTGTTGACACAATAGAGAACAAGACATACCTGGCCTCATTCTTCATGTAATTTATAGGTTGGCTGGAGTTGAAGATTTTTAGTGAGTAATTACTTGTTAAGAATATCATGGAAGACATTAATTAGGAACTATAGGAAAGGATGAAAGGAGACATCATTTTCCTCCCAACTTTTGACTATTTAAACCTCACACATTGTTCAAAACGCAGATAACCATCTCCTTTTTACATGCAGCTTTTTGTTACTTATCTTCCTTGCTTACAATATTTATTTGCTGCTTGCTTATCCAGTCTAACCCTCTTCATTAATATTGTTTTTCTTTTGAACCTAATTAGAATGTGGTCTAGACTATGCCTCAGATGCTTTGTTGTCCTTTGAGGTTCGGCTCAGTGATTACCTTCTCTGAATTTCTTTTCCTACTGTCTTTTTCTCCAAACCCTGAATATGTGTATATCTCTTTCCTTTGGGCCCTATGCATTGAGAAAGATTTTCACTGGTCACTTAATATAGTAACCATCTGGTCCCTTCTTTTCATCTCTGTTGCTGCTACATAATTTCCATAAAGAAAAGGCTGTCTTTTTTCTCTATTCTCAGTGCTCAGTATAGCACCAGGCTCACAGTAGGAGATACTCAGTAGCTTCTGAATGGTTGAAAAAAGTATTTAGTTCTCCTAGGTCTGCTAAGATCCTAAATTTCATTGTTGAGGAATGTCTTAGGTATACTGCAGAATCCTAATGTTTTCAGGATCTATTACTAAATACAAATATTGTAACATACAACTAAAAATTATAATATTCACATATTCAGAATATCTGCTCCATTTTTTTGTGGTATGGGAACTTGAACTCAGGATCTACACTTTGAGCCACTCCACTAGCCCTTTTTTTAATGTGATGGGTTTTTCCAGATAGGGTCTCACAAACTATTTGCCTGGGCTTCAAACTGTAATCCTCCTGATCTCTGCCTCCTGAGTAGCTAGGATAACATGTGGCCTGAGCCATGGGCACCTGGCTGAATATCCCATTTTTGATTAAGTATCTGAAAATATTTGCAAGAGACAGGGTAGACTTTGGTGGCAATATTTTCTATTGTATTTTAAATTTATTTTTAACTAATACATAAAACATAACCATTGTATATGCATGATATTTCCAAACATCTATACATTATATAATGTTTTAGTCAAGGTAGATATATTTATTAGTGTAAGCATTTTTCATTTCTTTATAGTAAAAACATACTAAAACCTTTCCTGTAGTTTTTTATTATTATCTAGAGTCAGTCGTGTGTAATGTATTTTTGTTTCTTTCACTACTAGCTAATTGTTTTTGAGTATCTCTGCTAAAGTGTGAGGATCCTGGGGTTTAGGATCACAGTTCTGTATAAAAATATGAAAAGGAAAGTCTCCTGCATGTGGAATTTTGGGACTAAATAGTTCAGTGCCTGGTGTAGGGCTTGGAATTTTTAGAGTTCCCTGCCCTATCCAGGATGGTGTATAAACCATGGAGTATCAAAAGCAAGCAAGCAAACAAATGTCAAGGAAGCCCTCACACCTCATCAGCATCAGAATCTCTACTCTTCCCTTTGGCTTAATGACTGCCATGATGGAGGGAGAAAGGCAGATTAGACATGAATCCATGGCATTTGAACATTTATTGAGGTTTTCCTCACCATAACAAGTTTTGATGCAGTAATTACTCCCATTTGTAGGACAGTAGATATACACAGTCAATAAATATGGTTACAAAGAAGGCAATGTACAAAGAAGGTGGCAGGTTTCCCCCAATTAAGTAGATACATAATAAGTAAATTTTATTTAATTGGAAAAATTTGGTGATACACATGAAATTTATTTTATATATTTTTTTATATCTTAAAATAAAAATAAGGTTGGCAGTTATTTTGCTTGCTTGTTTTAATGAGGCAAATAGCTTTTAGCCTACATATGATACATTAAAAAAAAATTAAGGGCTGTCACATGGAATAATTATTTGCACAATTTGACTTCAAAAAGGAAAACTAAAATTAACAAGTGGAAGCAATAAGAATCTAGATTCACAACTATAGGATAAAATGAAAATTTAATTATCAAATGTACAAAAATGGAATGTAGCTGAATAAGAAAGTATTAAATTCCAGTGCTTGGTTGTGTTCAAAGAGCGGCTATATAAACATTTAATTGAGTCAATGAGCAATTTTTGAGCAACGTATATGTTAACCATTTACTAGGATTTCCTCCCACCCTCTAACTCAATGTTTATGTACATTTTATTCAGTTAATGTGGGTTGGAGACCCACTTCCTTGTTGCCACAGGTGTACCAAGCACAATGTACTCTTGGTCATTTCTGTGCCAGTTAATACAGGACCAGGGCTAGCATTACCATGGGTTGTCTTTGTGCCCATTACCTGTAATGGTTTAGAAAATTGTCTGGCACAAAATAAACACTGAATTCATGTTAGCCAGTCATGGTGTTTTGTTGCTGGGAAGACAGGAAGTTTTAACTCTCCATTTACTTAGCTGGCTTTGCTAAAACAGCTGAAAATAAGACAGTGTTTTCTAGGCTCAAAATTAACACCTGGATACAGAAATGAGATGGAATATTGCAAAGAATGAGTGATATAAGTTGTGAAAGAGCGCACAGTATGGTTGATGCGATGTTTCTACACCTCTTACCTCATGTATGATAGGTCAGAAATTATCCAATTTTGGCATGAAAGGACAGAGTGATTATATGGCAATCACAAGGTCACATACAACTGATGGTCCAGTTTTTGAATACATATATCCTTGGATGATAAATCTAGGGCTTAATCTAAAATTTAAGTCTTCAAAGCATGTAGTTTTGATGTAACACACTTAGTTAGACTAATCACCCTAAGTCCTCAAAGCAGACGCAAAGTGGTCCTTGGTGGGAAATAACTTCAACCTTCCTGAGAACAAGTATACTTTTTTTCTTTTTTGAGATAAGTGAACACTATTGGACTCAGGTAGTGCGAAAAAGACTATAGTTCTGTTTTTGCTGTAGATAATGATGCTAAATATACCTGGTGGGAATTATTTCTTTAAAAAAATGAAGCTGAGATTTGATGGCTTATTCCAATTAAGAAATTGCCTGAGTTCACAACAGCACACACATAAGTAATGGCTGCATTTGTCTTTCTCATGTTCAGGAAGCACCCAAGGATTATTTTAATACCAAACATACCATATACTTAAAAATGGCCTCAGAAACTAAATATACTTTCTCATCAATTACCAACAAATTTTGACAAGTGATTAATGCTTTAGATTCCATCTTATTATATTTTGTTGCTCTTTTTTTCTATATTCTTTGTCAAGGCTTCATTAAGTTGGTTTGTCTTCAAGGGGAGATCTTCAATTTAGTTTTTCTTTTGGTCTGTCATTTAATTCAGATCCTTCACATCTTCTTTTGATTTTTTTAAATCTCCTTGTCAGTTCTTGGATCTCACTGCTTCTCTTCTCCTTCTAACACCTATCCCTTACACAGTTACCAAAAAGGAGTCACTGAGGGAGGCAATAGTCCGAAATGGTTATGCATGGGAATTCTGGAACTCTGCCTTCACCTCTTCTATTCATTCCCTTAGTCAACATATATTGTCTGTGTAGTGACAATTAAACAGGCACTGCATGTTTTATGGAGATAAATTTATCTCATTTTGTAGAGATAAATAAAATCCATGATCCTTCTTCTCATGGACAATACAGTATAAAAGTAATCAAAGATTTATATAAATAATTTTGCAAAGAATTATAAGCTCTAATTTTAACTGCAATAGCTCTTAATCTAAATGAGAAGATGCTATTAGAATAGGCCAAGTTCTTAATTTTCCCATGTTCCCATCATTTGTCTAATGGAGATATTGATAATTCATCCCTGAGATAAACAACATAGTGTGGGTAAATGATTAAAATAGAATATTTGCATTATTAGTCCATGCCACTTTTATTCATAAACATCAGTTTCTTCTAGTGACTGGAAGACCAGACTGTCTTCTTCAGTGACTATTTATTTTATCAGTGATGATTCATTGATAACTGTTCAACTTATTCTTAGTTGTGGGCTTTTGGCAGCCTTTCTAACTGACATGTACTACTCGTTCTTCCTTCCTTCCTTCCTTCCTTCCTCCCTTCCTTCCTTCTTTTCCTTCCTTCCTATCTTTCCTTCCTATCCTTCCTTCTTTTTTTTTTCCTTGTGACAGTTCTGGGGTTTGAATGCTTGCTGGCAGGCACTCTACCATTTGAGCCATGTCCCCAGATCATTTTGTTTTACTTATTTTCAGGGACTCACATTTTTGCTCAGAACAACTTGAACTGCAATTCTCCTACCTATGGCCTCCCTCACAGCTAGTATGATAGAGCATGTCACCTTACCTAGCTTATTGATTGAGATGGGTCTCAAGAACTCTCCACCGCCCTGGTCCTGGCTGGCCTCTTACCACAATACTCCTGATTTCTGCCTGCCAAGTAGTGATCCAACATGCCTGCACTCTATTTACTAACTATATGTCTCTATTCAATTATCTTGAAGTTTAGTTTTGCCTACAGCATCCATCCTCATTTCATGAAAATTATAATCAATAAATTAAGCTTCTGGAAAAGTTCCTCCCTCTCATAATTTTTGTCATAATGAACTTTATATGCTAATACTTTGATCACATATTTAGATATATTTGTTATTGTACATCATTACTCCTGTATACACTAATAAGTTCTTAAACATATATTCCACTTTTCCTGACAACCTATCAGGGTGCCATTTAAAGAGCAGAGCAGATTCTGGACCTGTCAGGATCAATGCTGCTCACTTTTATGATATAGGGATTTATTTTATAATTCCTTTCTTTTGCTTTCACTTCATTTCAGTTGTATACATGGTATTTATTTCATTTTATAGATCAGTTTATGTCTTGATAATATACTTTTAAGGCAAAAAATTATTTTGTAAATAATTGGAATTAGCCAAGAAAGCCCTGGTTATTTGATTCATCCAGTGAGCATCAGTGGGGAACATCTGGGATTTTCAAGCCAGCAGGCCTGGATCAGGGTCAGGTCTTCACCAGCATGGAATGCAGGCAATCATCATTGTCAGGAATGAGTGTCAGTTTCCTGACGCAGGGAACAGTGACAAGAACATGAGAAGTCTGTCAGCTAACTCACACAATACTCAACCCAGGACTGGTGCAAAGTAAGCATTTAATGCTCATTGATCATTACTGTCATACACTAGAGAAATATTATACTTGTTGTGCTAAGTGTAAATATTCACTGTGTTGTGCCCTTTGTTCAATCACTATTTTTACCCTTAGCTTACTTGTCTTCTCCAACCTTGTTTGTTTTCTTCCAAAAAATGTAATAAAATAAAACTCAGTGTAGGAAAGGGTCAGGCTTCCTTGGAGAAAGTTATATGTCTAGCCTTTCTGTAACAGTTCAAACTCTTCTATTCATTTCTTCATTTTTCCTTCAAATTTGCACTCTTCTCCCTTTAGCATCAATTTTCTTTTCTTTTTTCTTTTTTGTTCTTATGTTCTTTTCAACTTGTATTCCAGCAGTGAAGTAAAGAGGAAAAACAAAGATAAGTCTAGGATTTCTCTCTCACTAGCTGTGCATCTTTGTTTTTGTTTGTAGAAAATAAAATTTTATTTCCAATAACCACCCCACTCATTTCTAATTTTCAGTTTTACAAAAGCATTCACATCAAGTATACACAGAGACTTACTCTAAGAAGTAAAAAAAAAAAAAAGTGTTTTTTTTTTTTTAAAAGATATGAGAAGAATGAGAAACTCCATCTTTGACTCTGAATATCCCTCTTACTAAATGGTGAACAATACTGTTAATTGGTCATTTTGAGAATGAATAATGGGAGGGAGATTCAGTGGTATTTGTTATGCTTTTGACCAGATTTCTATCTAAAAGTTGTCACTTTGTCATATTTTGCCTTGTCATTTTACTAAAGTGTCTTAGTGTGTGTAGTGAGTTGGACTGAAGGGTTTTTTTTTAAATTTCTTTTATTCATATGTGCATACAATGTTTGGGTCAGACTGAAGGATTTTGAAGAAAGAGTCTGTTATTGTATTCACATTCTTCATGACTAGAATAATTTAGGGAAACTTGTGATATAATTCAGATTGTTATGGTTAGCAAGGTAAGGCCTGATTATGTCTTTCAAAATTAGTTTAATTTTTCAAAGACAAAAAAAGTTCAAGACATAAGATCTACATCTAAGTGTAAAGACCCTAGAAGAAAATATAAATATATATTTATTTAACATTATTCTTACTTTGTTATAAGTGTCAATGAGAAAAAGAAAATTAAAATAAGTGTAATGACTTCATACCTCCTACCTATAGTAAGGCAGGCTACTTCTAAGGTTCATTTTCAGATAACAATGGACTAGGCAGATTGCTGAGCAGTGAACCCTATTTGCCTATTAATACAAATCATATGTTAATATAATCCACTATAAGTCCAATGAGTGCTTTCTATCTACCAGATAACAACCCTGAGGGGTACAGAGCCATGTGGATGAATCAAACATGTTTTGTGTTTATCAATAACATCTGAAGGAAAAAAATAAATTTAATTTCTCAAAATAATTTTATAATAAAATATTAACATAGAGTCTGCATTTGGCAAACTAGTTGTAAACAAACTTTTTGGCGGTACTGTGGATAACAGTTAGGAATTCATGCATGCAAGGCAAGTGCTCTTCTGCTTGAGCCACACCTCTAGTCCTAAAACTTTAAAAATTTTTGATTGACACATAATAATACATTTTTCACAGTGTATAATATTTCAATTCGTTCTGTAATTATCATAACATAGTAATTGGTATGTGCATCAACTTTAACTCATTGTTTTTTATGTTGGCACATTCAAAATCCTTTCTTCTAGTTATTTTGAAATATAAAATGCAGTACTGTTTACTGTATTGTTAATTTTGGAAAAACAGTTTGCTATAAAACACCAAAATTTGTTCATCCTACCAGAGGAAGTTAACTTATTGTGCTGAAGTGACATATGCAATACTATTCATAATAGCGAAGAAATGGAAAAAATACCTAAGTGTTCCTCAACAAATGAGAGGATAAGGAAAACGTGGTGTATACACAATGAAATACTATTCACTCATAAACAGGATGCAATTCTGTCATTTGTGCAACATGAGGGGACCTGAAGGACATTATCTTAAGTGAAATAACCCAGATAAACAAAGATAAACACATCATCTCATGTGGAATCTAAACCAGTTGATCTCGTAGATGTGGAGAGTACAGAGTGTTTACCAGAGGATGGAGAGGGTAGGACTGACTGCGGATGGGGAAGATTGATCAATGTCACAGTCAGATAAACTAGTTTTGACTCTCACTATATGCAGGAGGACTATCTTCTGTACCTCATGGCTGCACAATATCCATTTCTCTGGAGTTCAAGAGTCATGTCACTCATTCTGTTTTGTCCTCATTGCTTTCCTCTTGCAATTCAGAATAGGTGAAATAAAGCGTTTTTATAATGAGCTTACATCAGGATTTTAGTCTTAAAAATCTATCCTTTGAGCATAAATTCATGTTAGAATTTCATTAAAAGAGTGCTGATGTTAAAATGTTTCTCTATATCATTTATTTTGTGGAAAGCAAAGTACATAATGCTAGCATTATACTATGCAGCTAGTTTTTAGGGCTTATTTATGTTGGCTGTCCCCTGGATATATTTATTGACCACTTACTATATGTCAGATCTGGGAATGACTGGTTCATGTATATTGCCTCATGTCAGCATTACTTCTACTCTGTAAAGTAGGTGCTACTGTCCTAATTTTAGCCATGAAGACAGCAAGGCACAGAAAGCCTAAGTAATTTCTTAATGTCACAAGTCTAGAAAGAGATTTGAGTTGGCATCTGAATTCTAATTTCTCAACTTCAGATTTTTCATATTCTAAAACTCTTGGCTACTAACTCACTCACTGTATAGCCTAATAATATGTTTACACATTGTTCACAGCGTTTGACTTGTAAACTCCATGTTTAAAGATAATGGAGAAGCATGTATATGCTCTTTTGGTTTTTCTTCTAATGAGACTATCTTTGAAGGGGAAAAGAAAATGACACAGGCATGAACATGAATCTGATAGCGCATTTGAGTTCTCTCTTACCAGTTAAAATCAAGACAGAGATTTTTAGGAACAGATTTAGGAACATTCCCAGGGTTGTGAGTAATCTTTGAAGTTACCCTTATTTCTCTAAATTACAAAGAGATAATGAAAATCTTTGAAATGAAAATACTATGATCTAGGGAAGAAAGGTATATACATTAACTTTAACCTATTTGATCTCCCTCATTCTCACCCTTCCTCTAAGACTACTCTGACCATGCTTGAGTGACTGTCTAAATGTAAACTAGAGTTATCTCAGGGGGTTATATTTTTACATCAGACATACTTTACATACTTTGTGTTGAGTATTCATGGTTTATTTACATGTCATATACATGGATTTATATAGAAATGTTTTTCTTTGAAAGTGCATTGCTGTAGAGAAATGTTTTCATTTACTTAAAGGGAAAAAATTGATCTAATGTTTATATAAGAATCTCAGTCACATAATTTTTAAAAATTTTATTTCTGTGGTAGTCTTTGTGTATTGCACATTCAGCCATGATTAAGTTATATTTATTTTTTCTATAGCAATAGAATGGACAGCATCATGTTGGAGAATTATTAATTTCTGTTAAAGAATGTATAAAATCAGAGCCCTACCATATTCTATGTCCCATCATAGTAAGCTACTTACCCTGCCTCAAGAGCAAAAGGAAGGTAAAAGGCACCTCTTCCTTTTCCACTTGCTGAGTCATGAATTTAGTAATCAGAGTTAGTTGCTAGATGGGCAGTGGAGCATCGATGTTTGGGTAGCATCCTGTGTAGTGCTTCTCAGATGATTTTGAATAATGCCTAGAAGAAAATATATTTTACATTGCAATTCAGCATAAAAATACACTTACACAATAACTGTAGTCAGTGTTTCAAAAACTAATCTTTATCCTTCAGCATATGCAGTGTGCTTTGAAAGTGTCTATTTCATTCCATTCTATTTTAGTCTGATTTTTGTTGCTATAATTGAATACTACAGATCTGGAATTTAAAAAGAATAGACATTTATTTGGCTCATGGTTCTGAAGCCTGGAAAGTATAAGAGCAGGGTACCAGTATATGGAAGGGCTTTCTTCCTGTGTTACAATATGTTGGAGGGCATCATGTGGTAAGATAGCGTAAGCATACTGACTTGGGTCTTTCTCTTATAAAATCACTAGTGCCACCATGAAAGTCCTCCTCTTATAGCTTCATCTAATCCTAATCATCTCTCAAAGGCCTTATTTCCAAATGTTAGTAACATATAAATTTGAATATGAAGTTTCCAATATTAATTTTTTGGGGGGTGTATTTCATTTAAACCACAGTCCATTTCATTCTTCTATTTTTAAGTCTGGTCCTGACTCATCCTTAAACTTATTTTTTGAACCATTAATGAATTGTGACCTGAAGTTTGAAAAATGTCATGCATAACTAATAGGTATTTATAAGTGATTAATAAACAAGAGAATGATGTGATCATAACTAATTTTACCAAGTTTTTAAGAGGGACAGACTAACAGAGGCAGTTCTCCCAGTGAAAGATAATGAGGAACTAATCCAAGCTGCAGTAGTATAAACAATAATGATAGTCAGCATTTACGGAACCATTTCTTAGAGTGTCCTAGGTGAAAATTAGCTGTGTGTACATTATATCATTTAAGCCCTCGAACACCATGTATATGTAAGAGTAAAATTTATTGTCCTTGTTTTACAGTGAAGAAGCTGAGACTTTGAAAGTGCTAGCCTCAAGTTCATATAGGTTGTTACCTATAGGAAAAGCTAGAATTTGGACCCAGATTTGTGTGACAACAACCCAAACTCTCATCTATTATACTCCTTCATCTCTTCCCCTGCCCCTGGGGGACAAAAAAAAAAAGGCTTAGTACATTTTGCTGTGGATCAGTAAGTTGAATCCAGAGTGTTTTCCAGATTTCTCAGCAGAAGGGCCAAGGAATTTTCCTAATAAGAAAGATATTTTGAATGTAGAATTCTGATTTAATCAAGCTGTCAAATCCTTTGAAAATAACAGATCTCCTGCAGGTCTAGCATTATGCCGTTCCTGTACTAACGTCCTTGATTTCAGTTTGTTTGGAAATATAATGGTGTTTCACTTTAACATTCTAGAAATAGATATTATTTTCTCTGCAGGTCTATGTTTAATACCATCGTTTAGGGTGAGGGAGTGAAATACAGGAGATAAAATAAATTGAACATGGTCTATGGTTTATAAATTTAGCTTGAATTGAGTATCAGCTCTTCTGGGTAAACTCTCAGCACACTCATTGAATTGGGTCATTTGTTTTCTGAATAGGCTGACATATCTTTGCAAGAGCACAGAAGTTACCAGCAGGACTTTTTCCTCTCCTTCTTCACTGTGATGCTAGACAAAGCAAATCCAGTTTCTGTATACCATGTAAACTTTGATGGCTCCTCTTGACAGTGTATAAGGTACTTGCTGACACACTGTCCTAATTGATTTTCTAGAAGAAATGGAGGGGAAATTGGGAGTTTATTGTCTGTGATATAACAGCATGCTTTAAATGTGCATTTGGTAATTGTAAAATGAGCAGCTTAAGAGGCTGCTGAGAATGATCACTTTGAAATACTTATTTACTTTTCATGAACATATGATCAAATTCAGGAAAGTGCTAAATCTATGCCTCCCCAAGTTAAATATAGTTTTGAGGCAATAATATATATTAGTTTATTTAAAAATCATAATGTAATAAACATAATAAATACTCTGAGGAATTCTTCAGTTCATTAGAATTATTTTTTAGATACATTGAACCAAACTTCCTTATGCAAGGAAAGCTGATTTTAGAACAAGACATATGTAACAGTTAAATGTAGTTTTTGTAACCCATTAATAAGATTTAACCTTGGACTAGGTACTTAAACTTTCTGAGCAGAAGTGACTTTATGTGCAAGATAGATCGGACAAAAATACTTAAAAGTATTACCACTTTTAGTTAAAGTCCAAAAGAGTCCCTGGCTCCAGGTCATGGTTCATAAAGATGTGTTTCCCCTTTGAACATTTGAATTGACGTATTAAGTACTTCTGTACTTTTTAAGTTACCTCTGTAAAATCCAGTGGGAAGTTGAATAAAGTTCAGAGGTAAGTGGATATTGTTCCTCACTATGCAAGTAAAGCTATTTTGTTACAATGTAGATTTGAGCACTTGTAATTGGTAGTGATGCATTTGTGTGCAGGTAGGTTCAGTTGATCAGTAAAGCATGGAACTCAACTTCTCCACAAGTTCCTCTATCAAAAATAGAGCTTCATTGGGTAGAGTTCTAATTAGCTAAAAATTATTTTCAAAAGTAATTTTCACAGAGTTAGGTATTCTGCTACACAACTCAGGATAAATGGAAGCACTAAGTTCAATTCAGTTTTTATCTCTATGCAGAAAGACAGTTTATGGAGAACAGTAAACAGAATGTTATTGTATCCACCATATACTAAATTATCAATTCTGAAACAAACAGTATCAATACGTTTTGTGTGGTAGGGCAGTTTTCTGAAATGAAAAGCAAAGTGGTTGAAGGTAGTTGATGTTAGCAGATAACTAATCCAAAATTCTGAATGTGGGATAATGATAAAAAAGTTCATTGGAGGATAAACAAATGCATGAATGGATATGTGAACTTAATTAAAATAGAAATTAATAGGTTGCATAGCAAGCAGTTTACAAACAAGATATAAATAAATTAAATTAAATTAATATGTAATATGGTACCAGGGAACCTGATTAGAAACAAGGCATGAAAAGGATGCAAATAATATTCTTAATATATTCTTCTGGGATAAAAGAAATTGAATGCATCAACTTTCTTCAAAAGTGTTTTTTTGTTTTCTTTTAGATAAACTTGTAGTCTCATCTTATACTTGTGCAATGATCAGACAGCAGAGTGGCTTTACTCAGGTCGTTCTGCATTATCAGGAAAGGCCAAAACTGTGTTCTAGCTCAGTTCTGATGTGATCTTTCTTGGGGAATACAGAATAGTGAATTTTCATGCTGCCTGCATATCCACCCTATTAAAAATAATTAGTATGGAACAACCTTAAATCAGTTCATCACACAGAATGTAGATGTAGGACTGTATAAGTTGGATAAGAAAAAAACATAAAAAATAATACAGGCTTTTGTAAGGAGAAACAAATATTGATGACTAATAGCATTCTTGCATGGCCTCAGTCTTTCATTCTACTGATATTTCTTAGGCACCCAAAAGCATACAAAATGATAAGTTTGTAAAGTTGGTGTACAAGGCAAATATATTTTTAAAAGGTGTGACTTACAGACAGGCTGCTCTGAATCAGTTCAGTCTGAGGTATAATATCTCCTTCCTCAGGCAAGGACAGTGCTTCTTTGACTTGAGTACAAAATAAAGTCATTGGCTCACCCTCACATAGTTAAAGACTAGAACATTCAGCAATGGAAGGTACGTTGTATGAGGTCCTAGAAGTGGAGACAAATAGAAGATTCTCTTCACTCTTGCTCAGTCTTGATCATTCATCTACTGAGTAGAAAGGTGGGTTGAAGAATCTGCCATAGTTAAATTCTTCTACATTCTCTTAGTTTCTGTCTCTCCCTCTTTCTTTTTCTCCCTCTTTGGCTCCCTTCTCCTGTCATATATGTATGGAAACAAGACTATATCTCTGTTTGCTTATTTTTTTCACTTGATTTTATAGACATAAAGACAGACATTGGGTAGAATCCAGGAAAAAGTCGTAATAGCTAGCATGAATTCTGAGAAGCTACATATTGGATAACATGAAAAAATATTTTTTCTTTCTTTTAAAGTGTGTATCACAATGTTGAACTTCAGTTTTTTTCTGAGAAACTTCTCCAGGATATGCATTTGTTTAGTGCCTGGCATTGAATAAGCACTAGTAAATGGTGGTATACACTATAGACAAGACGGTAGAAGCATGAACAAGCAAAAGAGATAATAAGAATGATAAAGTTTTTCATTGAAAGTTTCCTTTTGAAATGAGTTTCCAAAGATGGAAAGGGGCTAAATAGGTGATCAAGGCAAAAATTTGCAGCTATGACAGTTTGTGCAAAGGCACAGTCACCAAAATTTTTAGTGGATTCACAGTATTGCCACTCTAAGCATAAAAGAAGGCAGAAAAATTAAGCGAAACCAGGACCATGTGAGGTCTTGTAATCAGCACATTCTTTAGAAACAAAGAGTGATGTCCACTGCCTTCTTATTAGAACTTTCATAGATATGGCCAAATGTTTTGAGCAAAATCCCACTGTATCCTCCATTTATCACATTCAATACACAACAAGCCAAAGTCCGCAATGTACCCCCAACTCAGCACAATGACAAAAAAAGTTAAAAAAGGAATTTGTTGGTGTGTAATGCTTGTTATGATCAGAAGAATAAGATGGTATTGTTTATAGTTAGCAATTTATTAAACTAAAGAAAAATAGCTGATTGATTTTTTTAATGAAGTTAACCATAAAACTAAAGTTTCAGGGAAAAATCATGTTCAATGCATAATATATTATATTACCATTATGAAAATCATTAAATGATAATGGAGTAATCATAAAGTAAAAATAAAATGAGATAAAATTTTAGTTAAACAAATTAAGTCTATAATGGTTAAAACCATATGTGTTTCAATTGAGTATAATTTTTTAAATTAACATTAATGTAAGAAGATTATAATCATAGCTTTTCAAGTACTATGAGTTCAGGATTTAGAGACAAAGTATTACTAAAGTAATAATAATTTTATAAAGTTAATTATCAAAATTAAATAAATTTCTTTGAATTCTTCTAAACATATTAAATTTTTGGTGAATTGCTTATCAGGAACTTATAATTCACCTCTGAAGTAAGTTTCCAGGGACAGGTTTTGGCAGCATTTCAAACACGTTTGAGGGCATTAGCAATCTTAGGATACTTGTTTTCAGTCAGTGTGAAAGCCAGGCCTATTTTTTCTATTTTGGTATTAAAAACTTTTAAAGAATTTGGGTTTTTTCTAAGCAATAGGATATTCAAAAAATAACACACTAAGCCAAGTCCTGTAAGCAAAATACCCAAAATTCTCAGTTGTTTAACCAAATAAAAGTTTATTATTTTTGTTTTGCTCATTGGTACACCAAAAGAAATATATATGTTTAAATGTCTGTCCTCTAACTGTTGGCTTGGGAGCCCCTGTTCTTTTGGTGTTGTGGTTCTATCATTTTCACTAAGTAGTTTCCAAGACTATTTGAGAAATTATCTGCAGAAATACTAGAAATGCTGAATGCTGGAGAGTGGGATGTATGACCCCGTGGCTCAACCTTGTAATCCTAGCTACATGGGCAGAGATCAGGAAGATAACTGTTTGAAGCCAGCCCAGGAAAATAGTTTGTGAGACCCTATCTTGAGAATACCCAACATAGACAAAGAAAGGGCTGGCAAAGTGGCTCAAATGGTAGAGTACCTGCCTAGCAAGCATGAGGCCCAGAGTTCAAACCCCAATACTGCCAAAAACCAAACCAAAACAAAACAAAAAACTGGCCATAAGTCCTTATTTTGCTTGAAGATATTTATTTTAATTTCATTCTGAATACACCTTTACCTTCTGTTGGTCTTGATTTATTTCATTCAGCTCTTCAAGTCTATCTTTTACCTTAGAGTCTTGCTTCACGTGTTAACCTTTAACTAGCAAGACAGACTCTTTCAAATCCCATTTTTTCTTTCTCTAATCTTTCAACTCCTAGAATTCTATTTTATTTATAGTCTTATTTAAATGAAAAGCTGTCAAATGTCTCCTAAAATTGTATGAAGACCATTCCCTGAAAAAATGGGAAAAACATTCTTTTCAAATACTCAAGAAATGTTGACAAAACTGGCCGCATGAGTGCCATATAAAAGATTTAATTTATTATTAAAATATATAAATATATACTATATTCTTTGATTTCCATATAATAAAACTGGGAATTTAAAATAAAACAGGAAAGAAAAGACTCAGCATAACCTGGAGATTTAAAGTCCTTTCTTAAAGATACATAGATCAAAATGGAAATAAAAAAACTTTAAATTAATATGCCATAATAAATTTAAAGTCAGCAAATGTTAACTTTTCAGTAAAGTTAATACACCACCAGTTGTAAGTGCATGATCTTTTATGTTCATTAAGAAGAAAGTTTCTCAATACAAGAATGAATATAGAATTTTTAAACTTACCAAAACCATCCCAAGAAGGGGACTAAGGTAGAAAGATGAAAAAAAGAAGAGATGAACCAATTTGGGTTAATATTTTTATATATGGAAATATCACAAGGAAACACCCTGTGTAGCTATATTAAACAAACAACATGTCATTTTTTTAAAAAAATAAAATCAGAGAGCAGGAGGGCAGAATAGGTCCTTCAGTGGGGCAGGGAGACGTTGGTACTAGTGGCAGGGGGGAGGTGAGGAAAGGGTGTAGGAGGGTGAGTATGGTGCAAAAACTGTTTACACATGCACTATAAATGGAAAAATGATACCTATTCAAACTGTTCCAAGAGTGGGGAGGTGGGGGAATATAAGAGAATAATGGAGGGGGTGAATTCAGGACAATATGTTTGCTATATTGCAAGAACTTTTGTAATATATAAATGTTTCACAATGTACCTCTAGCACAACAATAAAAAAATTTAAAAGTAAAAAAAGAAGAAAGTTTCTCCCAATAAACTGTCTCGACTCTCTTTTCTTCCTTATCAATATCTTTCTACTGTACTACCAAGTATATTATTGGTGTCATGTTACTTCTGAGAATATGTTCCTAATGTATTCATAATTTTCTTCTGAGCCACTGACACCAATTTGGAAAGTTCTGAGGGCAGAGCTTTTTGTCTTAGATTGTTCCTATGCAAATTTTGAATCAACAAGATGAAGGTATTTGAAAGAGCAACTTATCATAGCTCATTAACTGATGTGACCCCAGAAATAATAGTGTCCAAGGGTCTGTGTTGACTACACAGAAACCATGTCAGGACTACAGTCTGGCTGATACTCACTGGAAAAAATATTGACAAGCATGGGCTTAGTGTACTAATCAATGCAGATAGTTACCCTTCAGAGAAGGCAGCTCTTGAGTCTAAGATGTATTACAAGTTGAAATGACCTGAAAAATAGTGTCTCAGAATTGAGGAAACATGGATTTATTTAGCATGGAAATAGCTAAAGGCATTGCACAAAGGGAAATTCAAAGATTTATGTACTTTTATTATTATAATGGGAAAAATTAAATAAGCATCTAGGTTCATACTGTTAGAAAAGAAAGAAAACAAATCCAAGGAGGACACATTTAATGTAAAGAGAAAACCAGAAATTGGTGATTTAGAAATCTTGAGAATAGTAGAACTAACATAAGTACATATGATAATTCTTTGGGGATAAATAAATAAATATATAGCTAAAGTATTTAAGAGAGAGAAAATAGGGATCTGAGAACAGAGAATAAGGAATTATGATAGACAAAAAGATACCGATTAAGGAGAAATTTATAAGAGATGTAATTTTCCTGAATTATAAAATGGGGATAATAATTTTATGCTAACTCATGGAGCTTTACTAAATGAATCTTAATACATTTAAAAATCTTGGTTCTGTGCCTGGTCCGTAGGGCACACCAGTACACTGAAATTGCACTACTGGTGTTAAATGTCAGGTCAGGGTTAGTTCACTGTTCCTGTTACTGCTGTCTACAAATACTACTGTTATTTACATTAAGATTCAGCCTATTATTATTGCCACAGCTAAACAGTGGTGATTATAATAACACAGCTATGATGCTCTGGCAACAGAGACAGAGGTATTTAACCCACCTGAAATCTGGAAAGTTTTGTTGAGAAACTGAAGACTAAACTGAGTTTTCAAGAATAACCTGGAAATGGAGAATAAGGTACTGTGCACACATGTATGTAAATGTGAAAATGAGACCTGTTGAAACTATTTCAGGAAAGTGGGGATGGATAAAGAAGAATTTTGGAGGGGGTAAATAAAAGTATGATATTTGCTATATTGTAAGAACTTTGGTAAATGCCACAATGTACCCTTACCCAGCAAAACTATCAAAAAATAAAAAATAAATTTAAAAAAAAGGCACAGAATGGTGAAGGATCTTGGTGGATCCATGCATTTTTCAGTACAGTTGTTCCATAAAGTATGCATGACATGGGGATTAAAAGGAAGACAATGAGAAATTAAATGAACACATGAATCAGGAGACACATGCAGATGGTGCCTGACTTACCATTTCTCAACTTAACATTTTTTCTACCTTAAGATGATGCAAATGTAATATACATTCAATAGAATCTGTTGTTTGCATTTTGAACTTTGTTCTTTTCCTAGGCTATTGATATGCAATGTAATCTTTTTTTGTGATGCTGGGCAGCAGCAGCATGGCAGAGCCCTCAGTCTGAAGTGCAATCACAAGGGGAAACAACTGGTCCTTTATGATGTACGGTGTTGCTAAACTATGGTGCTCAACTTACAAGGAATCTTTCTGGGCATCACCCTATTGTAAGTCAAGGAGCATCTGCATTGAAACCCATTTTGACCAAATTTGGTGTTTTGCGTCTGCAGTTTATTGGCTTATCTATGTGACAGCCTATATAAAATTTTAAATGATGTGCCCTAAGCTTGTGTTTAGCAATTCTTTTCCTTTAGAGTTTGAGTGCGTTGCAGGATAAATATAAGAGGTTTTAAACTCTTCAGGCTGAATTAAATAATTTTGTTGATATATTGTACAATGAACAAAAATAACTGGCAGATTTTTTAGAATAAAAGTTTTGAACTGATCATATTGCATTACACAGTTAAAACACGTACTTGCCATAATGTTTGGCACAATGTTTGCAGGCTCTCTTAGAAATATATGTATGTGTTTTAATGTACAAGTATGTGCTTACAAGTGATGTGGCCGTTTCATGTTGAATAATATCTAGCAATTAAGATGTAAGGTATAGCAGTTTGTTGTAGATATCAATAACTTAAACACTTCCAGGTTCAAATTCTGTTTTTACATCTGATTTTACGTATTCATAATGTTTATTTATTTCTAAAATATCTACATCATAGAAATAGTAATTTACATCTTTATGGCTCCATTTCGGTTCCTATGACATACATATCTTACGAATTTGATGTGACAAAGGGGAGTTGGTATTAGCAAAACAGTATACTACTGGATAGTTATTAGCATTTTATAATGTTTGCTTTATCTAAGGCATTTTGCATGCATGTAGATGCTCCCTATTAAATATGAAACATTTCAAAGTTTGAAACTGTTGGATTTTCTTTCAGTGAAGTCATACTGCATAGGGCCCTGGATGCTTTCCAACTCTGTACAATAAGAGGCCCTTCTGAAAGACAGATTAGATTTTACTTAACCTCTACTCCACTCTTCCTCCTCCTACATTCCCTAGTGAAACCCACAGGTGCATGTTTCTGCTGATCAGCTCAGCTAAACACTGGCTTGATATGTTGGCAAGAAAATACTAGTGCACCTGCTGCTCATTCATGTGAAGGTTTTATCTGCTGCATTTATGTGAGTAAGATAAAGAGCCAAATTATTAAGGTGTAGGAAATAGACCAAATACAGCAATAAGTCTATATTTCTGAATTTAACAGAGCTTTTTTCTGAACAGCTACAGTCAGGTCTTCATGGATGTGTAGGCACAGGGGTATTTTGCACATATGTTACAGCAGCTGGGGCTGCTCTCACCTAGATGTGTCTGTGAACCTCTTTGTGTCCACTCTTGGCACCTTTCCTGTTCGTGAACTTTCTATTGATACATTGTCATCACCATCACTCAGCTTGTCCTCTCAAAGGACTGTGACAAACCTAAAAAGTCAGAAGGAGGAAAAGTAATTCTCAGAGGGGATTATAAAATAAGCTGAGCCAAGAAGTTAGAGAGATGACACGAGCTGCCAGGTGGTTGAGTTGACCTCCTTGAACATTTTGAAAGAATATGTGACTCTGGGTGACTTTGCCCATATGAAGAGTGTAATTCTTAAGAAAAAGGAAAATGAAATCAGATTTGGGTTTGAGTCCACATTCAGTGAGTTATAATGAACATGAATTTGATCAGGTAACTTATCATCTCTGATCTTCAGTTTCTTTGATATAAAGGAGAAATAATTATACCTACTTCTTAGTTTGTTTGGAGTGTTTGTTGTAATGTAAAAAAATGCTCACTTCCTGCCAAATACAAGTTCTGGTTAAATAATTTAATGGTAGTGGTTGTGATGATGATAATGATGATGGCAGTGGTAGTTACAACAATGATAGCTAATATTTTGACTATTAAGAAAAGTAAATCTGGATTAATTCTTGTAATGCCCTGACAACTACAGACCCATTTTCAACCTCATGGATGATTGACCATGTTTGATTGAATTGTATGCATTTTCCCTCCATTGCAGGTCTCATGCTATCCAGAATATGACTCCAGGTTTCTGTCCTCCTTCTTAGTCTTATTTCCCTCTGTCCTTTAGTGGTCACTCGATGCTCCGATTAAACTAAGTAGTGAACAAAGATTGTCTATTTTATCTCTAGCACCCACACCCAATCCTGGTATACACCAGCACATCAGCAATGTTGAACAACTTCCACATGCATTCCAGATTCTGCCTGTATTAGGCCTTTCAGAGAACTTGATATAACCTCCAACACTATGTTTAATAAACTTTTAGGTATCTGACTCTTTCATCTATTGGCTCTTAGTTCCTATATCTACTCTTGAAAACGTCAGTATCTTTCTAGCTGTGATTCAATAGCTGTGATTTGTCAAACAGATTTTTATCAAAATTTCTTTTGTTTTGCTTGAGCTGACATAGCAAATTACCAAAACCAGAGTGTCATTAACAACAGAATGTATTGTCATGGTTACGGAGGTTAGAAGTCTGAGAAGGTTGTTTTCTTCTTTTTTCTTTTCTGAGAGGTGGCATTTAGAGGTATCACCCTGATCTCTGTCTCTATCTTCACATAACATTCTCTCTCTCTCCCCTCCCCCGCCCCTGCTCTGTGTTTGTGTGTGTGTGTGTGTGTGTGTAAATTACCATTTTTGCATAGGATATCAGACCACATCTTAATTAATTGTATTGATTCATTTCCAAATGTGGTGATTTTCTGAAGTACTGTGCTAAACTTCAATTATTTCTTTATATTCAAGAAATGTAGAGCAAAAGGTCCATTTCCTTTTCACTAACATGTTTTGAAGTAAGAAGCAGCAAAGGGTGGAAAGAAGGTTCAAATTATTCTTCCTCTTTCTATGTCTTGGTTTCAATCTTTATCTTCTCACATGCTTAGTTTCTAAGAATAGGAATCTTAACATTTTCTTCCTTTCTCATACTTTATGTCTATTCATCAACCTATATTGATTCTACTACTAAATATCTCTCATTGTTAACATTCCTTTTCTACCAGCAATGTATTGGGTCAATCTGACTATCATCTGTCTAGAGACTGTGACACTGGCACCCTAACAAGTCCCTTTGCTAGCAGTTTGTCCTTAGACCAACCCATTTTTCATACTGTTGTCATATTGTTGACTTAGAAATAATTTTGAGCTCTTTGTACTGTTTTATGGCATAAGAGTGCTTTCACAAATGGGATCATAACCGTATATACTGTCCTATTTTTCCCCTTCCTTGTATGTGACTGTTCTCCCATCAATTCCTAATCTATTTCATTTTCCCTAAAAATCTTTGCCTGTCAGATACTATTTTGTCATCCTGGAGCTTCCTTTCTTCTTTCTGCCATCTGGTAGAGAAATTCAACATCGATGTTCAGAGACACCTGACAAGTCAACCTTTTTTGGAAAGTTTCTTGATTTTTCTCACACAGAATTAACTATCAGTTTTCTTCCATGTTCTCATCTTATGTTATATTTCAATAATTTTTTTGGAGTTCTGTCTATTGCTCAGTTTTCTGAGAGCTTTTTGATATAAGAGCTTTACTTTATTCACATTTTTATAATCTTTCTCCTTTCCAACACACCAATACAGTTCCTGACCTATAAGGTATTCTTTAAATGATTATTAAGCATCTAGAAACTCTACTGAATGCCGTTGCAAATCAATTGCTTTAGGTGACTGTTCTAGGAGATGGTACTAAGTAGACACAAATCAAAAATCACCTTATGACAAATAATTTCCATTTTAGTGTATTTATGTGCCAGTCTATAGTCTAAGAAATTTAGATATTCATTTTTATAAAAGCTTCAAACTACCCTATAGTATTTGCGATATTCTGAACTGTGTGCCAAAATTTACATGTGATGCCTTATGTGGCCTTGGGGAGATAATTAGGTTTATTTGAGGTCAGTAAGCTAGAGCCCCCATGATGAGATTATTGTCTTCATAAGAAAAGGAAGAGAGACCAGAAATAACTTTTGCTCCAATATGAGAGGATACAGTGGAAAGAATAATATATGCATAGCAGGAAAAAGGCCCTCAGCAGGAACTGAAGAAGCTGGTACCTTGATCTTGCATGTCTCAGACTGTAGAACTGTGAGAAATAGGTGTGTTGTCTAAGCCAAATGACTTTGGTATTTTGTTATAGAGACCAAACTGATGTAGACACGATTTTTATTCCCAACTTATGCAGCTTATCTCAGGTCACACAGCTGGTAAGGGAAATTATAACTGTTCTCCATCTTTGTCTGAATTAAGGCTTATGATCTTAATGAATGCACTTTGGTGTCTCATGTATAAAATCATATGGAGAAAGGGAGATCAGGAGGTTGATTGTGAAGGGAAAATGGAGTACCAAAAATACTTATGATCCTGGGGACATGTAGAAAGGGAGTCATATATTAGCAATCCTCCAAGCTGTGAGTTTTTTTATTCTTAAATTAAATGTTTAGACTTTTGAGAGTAGGTGACTAGAGGGTTAGATAGATGCACATGAGTGCCCATTTCTGAGTCATGATTCCAGATTAAATATCCTGGAGAAGAACCCCTCTCCATCCTACGAAGGAGTACAGTGATGCAGTATGTAGTGCAAAGCTCTGGTTTTGAAGGCAGGTAATTCTTAGTATAAATTTAATTATCAGTCTATCATTGGTTATAACAATAATAATACTCATATCACAAGACTAAGATAACAGATAATAACATAATCTTAGTATATTAATTGTTCAAAGATATATGATTTTGTATATTTTTCCTCTTCTTTAAAGAACTTTAGAAGACCCTGTCAGTTAACTAAAGAAGTGAAATGCTTGTTGTGTGATGAAAGCAGGAAATAGATAATCTCATTCATTCAAATCCACTCCTGCACTACCTCCCACATGTTTTTGCATCTGAGATTTAGGTTCTAATAGTTCCCATGATCCAGTTCAAATAGCATCACTTCTATATTATCTCTACATCACTCTTTCCCAATAAAATGATTTTTCTCTTCCTTTAAATTCTGATAACATTTGAATTAAACCTCTTTCATAATTTAAGACACATTCATGCACCTTTCTTATTGTCAAATTTCAGTCATTTCTCTGATTCATTTCTAAAGCTAATACTTGCTAATTAAATATTTGATGAGTGGTGGAAAAAGTCACCCATCACTCACTAGTCTATCATTTTGTAATATTCATTGTTTTTCATATTTGTTATCCCCTTTGGTTTTAATATTAATTGTGGAGAAGCTGTAATGCAAGAGATGACTTTACAACTTTGGAGATGGTAACAGAGAAGTTAATCAATATTTCAAAATACACACAATAAGGTAGCTTTAGGTTTTGTACGGAAATTCGATTTTCCAAATTGTCTTTCCAGTGTACATTCCATTCTGTTTTTTTGTGAAGGAATGCTTCAAATGTATTGAAAGTGCCATGTATTAAATTGAGATAAGCCATTTTGTTTGGGTACATTTTGAATCTATCAAATTGCTTCTACCTATACACACAAATATACTTGTAAGGAAAACACATCTACCTTTAAGAAAATCTAATAGTTATTACCATTGCAAAATCACAGCTCTCTAGAAACTGATCCTTTGAGGTGAAACTAGTTACTAAAACATTCCTTTTATTGATTCAAACATATTTAAAAATCAGCCCAACCAACAAAGAAGTGATGCTTTTAAAATCCAGTAAAATCTAGATGACATTAATGAGAAATTACAATTTCAAATGCATTACCCTTGTAAGATAAATCAAAGGTAACAGTAATTAAGATAATTGCAAAAGATATTTTGGGTTCTGTGTATTTGCGCAAGTGTTGAGAGGTGGAATATAAATGTGGAATTATTTTTGTTCACTTGATATCTTGAGCTTGAAATAATTTTTAGACCACAACATTATTTCATGCTGAGTTAAAATTTGAAATCCAGTGATGCAATCTTAAATTCCTTTATGTATACATATCTCCAACTTTGCAATATAAAACACTTATTAAAGAAGTGTTTCTTGGTATTTCTGAGGCCTTATGTAACACAAACACTTTGCTACATTTTTTTTGCTTTCATTTTGTGTAGGTTAGGAAAAAGTTCTATTTGATACACAATAAGTAAGTGATTTTTAATTAGATTCTGAAATGTTTCTGGTAGATAAAGTCATTAATTATCATGAAATTCCCTAATATATAAGTCATTTCATTGGAGGTATTTAAGTACAAATGTTTTTTGAGGGTTAAACAATTAACACTCTTTTGGTTAGAAGTGATTCTTAGAAGCTATTGAAAGAGAGGTGGAGGAGCCATTTAGACATAATGTACACATATGTGAATTCTTGGTAATGGTTCTTTAGGATCAATGGTGAATGGCTTATCAACCTCCGTAAATTAAATGTTAATGATAGCTACTTACACTTAATCAGTCATTCTGGCTCCTTTAGAATTACTTTTATGCTTCAATAATACTTTGCAGTCTTAATGTATTCCAGGGTTCAGCAATTTTTGAGAAGAGACATATTAAAGTTTAGTTTATTTCTTTGGCATATAAAAATCTCTCTTCCATAGCTGTTTCCATGGTGAGTGTGATGATTGCTAGGATGACTTCCATGAGAGAAGGTATATGTGAAGATAGACAAAGAAAGATTTTGTTACCTATAGATCTACAATCAAAGACCCCAAATTAGGATAATTTCAGGAAAAGTCCCAGTGTTCTGTCACACTGGCAAGGCTGTAATCACATTCTGAACTCATTATTGGAATGGTATGTTTTTACCTGAAGCTACAGAACTGGGCTTTCCTCATAGCGAATAGTGTGGAATGCAATTAAATGTTCTGAAAGCAGTCATGGGTTAGTTGCTTTTTGTTGTTGTTTGTTTCAAAAAGAGTGATTTGAAGAAGGTTACATAAAAGAATAAATAATTTAATGTGTGTGCAACACTTACTATCATTCCTAGAAAATTCTAAAAGCTCACCAACTGTGAGCTTAGAAATGATTGTAAATAACATTACCTTAACATTTGATTCTTTAACATTTTGACCTGAAATTTTGGATGGGATACGTGGTGTTCATTAATCTGTCCCACTTCCCAAAATAAAGACACCAATGGAACAATGTTCATCATAGTTTAAATGACCAGAGTTCAAAAGACAGATCCTACTACATTTTTTCTGAAATTATTTCTGAAGCAAAGAGAAACAATAAAAATTATTGAGTTTCCACTTAGTCTTTGGTCTTAGAAAGTACTTGAGTAGACTTTCCTACATCAATAGTGTCTGAAGAAATTTTGGTTCCATCTCCTCTATTTTTAGGCTTTTATGGACTATAACTTCAGTTCCCTCTTTCATTCCTTCATTTAGGCAAGGATGCTGAAGCAGAAAGCAACTTTTTCTAGAGATTATTGGTGATGTCGGATGAGAGGTGGCAAAAAGATACTTTACACTCCCACTAATACCACCAAAAGGTCCTGAGGACACTGAAGCTCCCCTAATGGGAAAGGTTATTTCTTTACTAATAATCTGTGTTTCCTCAACTTGCTTCAGTACACGTAACTAATAAGTGTGCAATGCCAGCTCCAGCTGTGGCAAAGTAAAATGCTCCATATAATGAGTTCTGTTATTTTCCCATGCAATTTAATAGCCCACTAACTTTAATACCAAAAAATGTTTCCAAGACAAATCAAAATGTAATTCTAATTATATTACTTGGTTTGTTTTCCAGCATTGATATTTTCCTCTTAATTCTGTAGTGCAATCTACTTAATATCAGTAACAACTGGGATTCATTGTTCATTTCTGGAGGCATTCATGTAACTCTTTCACGACAGCACACAGTATTGTTCTTGTTCTTGTTGACTGAACCTTACAAGTGCGTTAGAGAAACTAAAGTTTAACATTCTCTGTGAACAATCATGAACTATGCCCAAATTTGTTAACTTCTTCAAAGAATGCAAATCAAGTCAATCAGTGAAATAAATAATAGCAAGTCATATCCTTGCTCTAATGCATTAAATAACATACAATTACGAATGTTATTAGACATTAACTTTATCACAGTGTCCCATGAACAAGAGCTATGTTTGCTGAAGTTCCAAAATAAAAACATTTTCTGAAGGTACACAAGGATTTGTTGAACATGAACACATCATTCTCACTTCAGAAATAACTGAGAATATTTTGTAATGAATACTGAAGTTATATGGACTAGGAAATTCTCTTTGTGGTTTTGAAAAATGAGCTGTACTTGTGAATATTTAATTTTCAGAACTTTGATCTATAATAGATATTTATATATTTATTGATAGACTTTAAACTTTAATAAAGCTCAATTGAAAAAACAGCTATGGTCTATTTTCTGTGAGGACCTTTAATCAGAGTTATGGTAAATATGTACATATACTAATCTGAAATTAGATGGAGAGTTCATTTTACAAATTAATGGCCCAATGGAACAAGACCTCAAGGTCAGGACATTGGTGTATTAAATAGTCCAAGTAAAAGAAAGTTCAGTTTAGATCCTGCTGAAGTATTGTGGGAAGCCCAATTGCATTTACATTGTTTGCTTATTGTTCAACTATATATGAATGAGCTCCCCAGAGAAGAAAAACATATTTCTATATACAAAAAGAGAATGAAATATTCCCCAAGGAGCATCCTCTGATTAGAAAGGAAAAAGTCAAAGTAAAATTAAGTAGATCAAGTAAGGGTATACAAGTAAGAGAAAACAATTCCATGATGAATGAAGAAATGAAGTTAAAAGTGATGCCAGGTAGAATTGAACTGCTGAGTTTGAGTTTCCGCAAACTTAGGTATTATTTGTGTGGGGGAATGGAATGCAGAATGGATGTAGGTGGAGCATGGGTTATAGGACCTGAGTTTTAATTTCAATTTTTTCCTAATATTCCATTGAATAATAAACTATTATATATTCTTTTCAAGTTCTTGGTTTTCTCATTAGTCAAGTGCAGTTGATTTTCTGTGTACTTCATAGAATATGGTTGTGTAAAGTGACTTTCCTGGCCGCCATTGTTTCCTCTGTTTTTCTATCAACACTCTATGGAGTCCCCTTACCACATCTAGCACAAGATTCATGTTGTGTCTTTCTTAATTCTCAAAACTCCATGACAGGCAGATGCCATAAATTCTTTCTTGAATCTATGTATGATTAAATAGTGTGGATACACTCATGGAGAATACATATACTTTCAGTTGCCAGTGCCTACCATAGAGGTTCCATGAAATAGTAAATGAATAAAACTATTTAAAGCTCTTTATATTCAATAACTCAATCCCCTTATTCATATTGCAATAGATTTGGATTCAAACAACCTAAAGTTCCCTTCTAGCCTCATAAGTCGGTGATTATTGCTATTATTTCACCATTTATTTAGTGTTGACTTTGTGTTGCATACTGTTCTAGAAACTTGTACTCATTCCACTTATCATAAATAGACATATTAAGTTAGCTTTTACTATTCCAGTTTTACATCTGAGAAAATAGATTTAGGAAATGTGATTGTTTTATTGAAAGTTAAAGGTCTACCTGATATCAAAGCCTATGATTTCATCCACTTGGTAAAAATGTACAGATTCAGAATACAAATTGTAGGTTCAATCTGATTTTATTTTATTGATTCAATGAAATTAATACACAGAGTGACAAAGGTTTAGGATGTCATGTTATTGAGGAATAAATTGCCAAAGTAAGGACTGCTAATACTAATCACAAGCTACATGCTACTTTTTGATTGTCACAGCCTTAACATTACATTATCAAGCAAAGAAGAATTTATGAAATTTTTGCTTCCTGTTTCAATTAATCTGTTACTATTGCATGGCTCTAAATATGCAAGGAATAACTATTTTTCTTAAAATAACACTTTTGATTGTGATGTCTTGATAGCCTTATTGTCCTTAGCCATTGTACCTCAATATTTTTTATTATTAATGTCTCTTAGTAAGACAAGACTCCCTAATGAAACTAGTAATATATGGCTAAATTAAAATGCAGGAAAAATGCGGACTGGATCTCATTTAAGGTAACAGGCACAATGCTTGCAAATGTCTGAAGTTCATGCCAAAGCTGACATATAGCATAGCCCTTGGATGCACTGTGCTCTTTTGTTTATGGGAAGTTTTTGGCCATCCACACTTCTGGTGGCAGAGTAGTTTTATAGTTGCCTCGTCGAATCAAAAAAGTGTGATGCTCACCATTCCCTCACAGTAGCTTCTATTCAGACTTTCGAGCAGAAACCATCAGTATTCTCTCCCATCTCCTTCATCCGTGTGTCCCATTGCACTTTTACATAGCTAGTACATACACTTCCCTTGTGCTTTGTGGTTCTATTGTTGCAAAACTTAAGAAGGAAACTGAAATCCCAATGACCTAAGTGTATCAATTGAAATCCTTTTGGAAACATTTAATTTTGAAATCAATATTGGAAAATAGAAAAAAAATGCCTTGAATTCTCCACTGTCTCAAAAGTATGCTTCACAGAATTACCAAGTAGTACCATGGAACAGTGAATAATACCAAAGAGAGCCAAGTAGTGGATTTGTGTCTATTTGAAACCAATTTACTGGTTTCCATTCCATGACCCAAAATATATAGATTTCTCTTGTTTTAAGATTTTATGGTATAAAACTTTGATTATCAAGAAGATGAGTAGAGGAGAATTTTTTGTAAAACTACCAGTGCCTTATAAGGCTCATCTTTACACAAGGCAAACATCTTTTTTCAAAATCCATATTAAAGACTAAGTCTGCATGGTGGCAACTTTTATTTTTCTGTTTTTCACAATACTGCATTTTATTGTTCTGATCTTTCTGGCCATCTTCATAAAGAATATGAAATAATGTGATTCAGTTAATATCCATCATGGAAAATATTCAAAGTAAATGTATCAGTGTAATAACAATATTATTTACTATCTATTATTTATATTAACTCTAGGATAGTTTATCTCCATAGACTATTACAATTTTCACCATCAAAGCATTTCAAATATTCATCTAGGAAAAATGATAAAATACTTTATTGTCAAACACATTTAGAAGGTTCTGTTTATGTATGATTAGAAGATATGAAATGCATATATTTATACTTAATGTGATAGGGATAAGTCTTGCAGTAAAGAAATATATTGTTTTGGATAACATCTACTGATATACTTTGGAATTAATGTGCTATAGAAGACCCTTTGTGACAAATTGCCCTAGAAGTAAGTGGAATTTTAAGGAAGCAGTTGTGGCCAGTCACTTCTGAAATCAACTAGAATACAGAAAATGAAACATTGCATTCTTGGGAAGGCTAACCACTCTCAAGAAGTTTGACTTTTTATTCCTCTGTAAACTGTAGAGACAGAACCCTTGAGTTCATGTCCCATTCCTAACACATATTTATAAACTGGGGCAGAGAAAGTCATTTACCTCCTATAGATTGGATTATTCTATTACCTAAATTTGATACAGTGACAATTAACAATATGCCTAACACACTTGTTGATAGAACAGATCATACCCTGAAAGACAATGCAAAAATGAATTGTCATATTAACATAATAATCATTACCAGCGTGAATGTAGCTATTCCCTAAAGGCTATAAACATTCCCCACTTGCTGTGCTTTAAATGTTGTTTGTCCATACCAAGACTCATGGTGAGATTTGATTTGGAGTTTGGTGGTATTGAGAGACAATGGGACTTAGTGGCAATTAGGTCATGGGGACTCTGCCTTCATGAAGGGATTAATGAGGAATAGTTAGTTATCTTGACAGGGGTGGTAATAAAGCCAGCCTGGCACTTCTCTTAGTCTCCCAAAAACAAATACTCTTCTGCAATGCATTTGTTCCCATTCCACTTTCTCCTGTGAGTTTATACAACATGAGGCCTTCACCAGAATGCCTGCTAATTGTGGTGCTGTGCTCATGGACTTTTAGAATTGAGAGCCAATCTGAACAATTCTTTATAAATATCTAAAACTTGGATTTTCTATTATAGAAAAAACCCAAATATTCTAGGGCTCTCAAAATTCATTTTTAGCCAGGTGCCTGTAATCCTATCCACTCAGGAGGCAGAGATCAGGAGTACTGCTGTTCAAAGCAGTCAAAGCCAGCCCCCAGGAAATAGCTCATAAAAACCCATCACAAAATAGGGATGGTGGAGTGGCTGAAGTTGTAGAGCATTTGCCTAGCAAGAATGCAGACCTAAGTTCAAACTCCTGTAGTGCCAAAAAATAATTTCATTTTTACTCTATTACAAAGCACACATATATATATCTGACCCTTAAAAAAAACCTACTGGCTTTACAAATTGACCAAGCAAAATTCTTTTGCCTTAATAGCATGCAGAGACACAATGAACCAAAAGATGTGCTTTCCCTTGCAATATTTGAGATCTAAAATCATTCCAGGGTTAATTGAACACACATTTTTTATAGCACACAGCTGTGCCTAAGACACACCTGGTATACTGTGCTTCTAGCCTCTTATCGACTGGTTAACTGGATTAGCTATGAAGTTGAGATATGAACTCTGACAACCATGGGGAATGACTGAGGGTGTTGTTTTTATTTAGTCTATTTCCATCTAGATGTGTAAGAAGAACTCTCTGTTTATATGTACCTGATAATGATATATGTAATATTTACTTGAAGGAAGGTATTTTTCAAGCATGATAGAGAAATCTATCTGAAATAGTTCTTATTTCCATCAATACATGAAAATATATTTTGTGTAAAATGGCCCAGATGTCTTATTTTTAACTTTTTCACTTCCTAGGATGCATCCATTTTTATTCTATGTACTTATTGCCAAGACTACTATACTTTAATACAACTTCCATTATTCAACTTTGCTTTTGTTGGTAAATTTCTAAGCAAAAGAATATGATGCATCAAGAAAATATGTTTTCAAAGACCCCATTGCCCTGCAAGTCTCACTGAAGACCATATCTGCTGGTCCATTCTATGCTGGAGTCATTGAAGGGAGCAGAACAGGCTATTTTTATTGTATTTTCTTTCTTCATCATGTTTTTTGGTATGGTTCACAGATTTTCCAGCACTCATGTGCATGACAAATACAGCACAGTACAGTGGACTCAGGACATCTCAAGTGGGGCAGAAAGCAGCTCCCTGCATTGCAGATTTAGCTCTCCATAGCAGCTGATTTGGTAGATGGCCTGGAACAGGTTAATGCAGCTCACTCCACCTCTGTTATTCCAGGTTTACTAGAGGGGAAACACCTACCTCTCCTCCAATTCTTAAAGCCAAGGGCAACAGACCAATAACTGAGTGTAATTCTAGTGAACTATTAAAAGAATATTTAGATGGTCCTGATGCCAATCTTCTGCAGACAATTCATTAAATAACAGAAGAAACCTTGTGCTTAATTGAATGGTAAGATGGAGAATATATACCAACCCAAGCAAAAGAAAATTAACTAAGACCACGATTCAATCTCTCATTTACACATGCATTTACTCTGTGCCTAGCACACAGTGTGTTAGTTACTGCCACTATGAGGATAAAGACTATGTAAAGACGTGACCATAAAGAACTGCATAGTCAGTGAGGGAGGCAGCTTGAGAACAGATAAGGATGGTACAATGAAGTAAACACTCAGGGGAATAATGGGTCTGGAGGATGGAGGAAAGCTGGGTGACCTTACCTGGGGAGGTGACACAAACCAGAGACAAACCATAGCTGAGGGAGTTGGCACACTGGGGAAGGGCATACAGGCAAAAGGAATCATTTATGCAAAAGCATGACATGTCCAGTGAAGCACAAGATGATGAAAAGAAATGGTAGGATAAAATAATTTAGTTCTAAAGTCAGTAAAAAGTTGCTCTTGAAATCTTGTCTCATCATTAGAGCCAATTATTTGAAGATACTATAATAACATGTAAATCCTTAAGTCCATGTCTATGGTTTAAAATGGAATGTCTGCCTTAAAGTTGAATATGACTGCTGCATTCAGCCTGGCCTCAACTCCCCATCAAACCTAAAATCAAATATAAAATTCTTGCACTGCCCTGGCTTACTTCCCCTAATGCTGGTCTTCTCACTCGCTACCCTGAGTTTCTTGACTTTCTTTTCTCAGCTCTTTCCTGTCTCAGTTTCTTCTTCCTGGAACACTTGTCATCTATGTTTGCAAGTCATATTCTGTTATGGAATCATTGATGTCTTGGCTCAGATGTTAACTCCATAGGTATTCTTTATTGATTGTTCTCTGCAAAGATCATCCTACATTTATCCCGAACATGGTTTTAATTGTTCTTTAAAGCACTTATCACTACTGGAACTGCACAATATGACATTTTATATGCTTAACTTCTAACTCACCATAGAAGCTTGAAACATCTCAAGAGATATGTTTAATTACCAACAATGGGGAACTATGACTGTGATGCTATTTGGAAAATGGAGCTTTGTAGGTATAATTTAGGTAAGGACTGTAGGATGAAACCATAATGGATTTAAAGTAGGTCCAAAATCCAATGACAAATGCCTTTATAAGAGAAAAAAAAGGTGGAAAATAGAGTTTTTCTTTCCGTGTTAACAGTGATGGTAATAATGGTAGCTAACATTAACACACAAAGAAATTTGTCTTAATTTTCTCCTTTAATACTCCTACTCTTTACATGGGATGATGAATAACCATATTCTTATTTTATAACTGATTAAATCAAAACTGCAAAATCTCAGTGACACTATCTGAGATAATGTCAAGGAGTCTCATCCAGCAGAAAATGCAGTCACAGGTGGGAACTGTGTGTCTTTGAAGACCTCAGACTGATGAGGCCCCTCTCGGTCTTGGGTGCTTTTGTTTGTCTATGCCTGTTAGGATTGGGAATAAGAACAGGGAAGAAAATCAAGCCCCTGTCAGAGTTTTGATATGCAAATATTATAATAGGATTGTTCATTCATGTTATCTCGTTTAATTCGCTCAACACCTCTTCGAGATTGCTATTGCTGGCTTTGACTTACACAATGAAGATTAACTCAAAACTGGAGAGAGACGGATGGCAGTTTGAAGTTGTTTGTGGTTGATATGAATGTTTCTGATCTTTCCACAATTAACAATGGTCAGACGATGTGTGCTAGTGTTCACATTGAGTTACTCCAACCCTTTTATGTTCCATTCAGACCTTCCAGGTGTTATTTCCTGGAATTCTACAGCTACACTGCATAGACTGGTATAGGAAACACTGCATTTTCATCACTGCTTTCTCCATCTTTTTAAGAGATTTCAATTTCCCACCATTGGTCACTACCTGCTGCTTATTCCCCCAAGAGACTGAGCTTCTTGCAGATATCTTTTCTCAAGACAACTGAGTAGGATGTGAGGTAAGAAGCTGTAATACACTCTTTGGAGTTACTGGTCTTTCTAAACCCTATGTTACTTTAGCAGAAACTTTTATTTTGCGTGTATATCTTGCTCCCTCATCTCTTTTAGTTTCTGACTTTCCTTCATTGCTTTGTGATCCCTAGGAGTTCTGTGAATAGTGCTCCACAGCATGATAACCTACTCTAAAGAAAGATCAGTCTGCTAAGGGAAGCCTAGAAAAATAGGTATTAAAAATATTCTTTGCTGTGGCAAATACAGATAACACTCTATTCTCCACATCCTCCTCAACCTCTACCCTGCTTTAAAAACAATGTGTACTCCTCAGTCCCAGAGATTTTCAAGGTTCATAGTTATATATGATCGGGGTATAGGTGAAAACTATTCCATAGCTAGGGATTTATTAAGCTCTGTAGTAACAGGAGAAACCAGCAAAATGCTCTCTTCACTGTGTATTTATTCTGTCTTAGGATGATTAATTTTTAGATGCTTAATATAGTCCCACTAGTGCAGGGTAAGTAAACTACCTCAATCCACTAAGTTAATTTAAAGGAAAAAGATTAATGTCTTCCATTATTATTTTTTTTTTGCAAAATAGTCTATTACCTCCATTTCTATTGTACTCAGTAGCCTATCAACTGAATTAATTACTGTGTAGTTTCACTTTATATCTTGTGTTTGTGGGTTGAAGGAAAGGGCTTAACATTAAATGGTAAGATTTATATCTTTTGCCTTTAAATAAATGGAATTTGATGAAACATACATTGATTTTTTTCTAATTACAGTGTTTGTTAGTATAATTTTACTATATATATATATATTGCATATTTACTACCTGTTAAATGCATTGGCTTAAAAAGCATTATCCCCTATATTTTTCAATCTTTTCGGTAACCCAAGAGAGTAGATAGAACTGGACAGGATTGAACACTTCTACATTTGAGAAAAAAGAGGTCCAGTTGAGGAAAACCTTTACTTGGCATATCAGAGTACTTTTAACTGTATCTGAGTACTATAATATCCCTTAGCTGGTCTCCTTCCTTAGAATCCAGCATTTCTTCCATTCTTTACTTTGTATTTCTAACCTTTGTCCTTTAAAGATGAATTGGCATTTAAGAAGGAAGAAAACAGTATTCTAAGCCAGTGAAAATAACTAAATTATAAAGACTCAGTGTGTGACAGGAAAGCTAGATATTTTATATATGCTATGTAATCTTCATGCAAAATTCCATTGTACCCTTCCCAAGAGAGAAGAAACTGAGAATTCTAACAACTCCACATTTAACAAGTTTCAACCGGTTTGTGTCCTTTCCATTGGAAGGAGAATAATTAATTATTCATCAGGCTGTCAAGGATGTTTAGTCTTTCAGTAACAGTTCACAGCACTAAGACACATTGGACTGTCACATTTCTATGAACTGTAGCCAACTTAAAGATCATTTAATAATTCAATAAAGAAAGTTCCTAGTATTATGGCAAGAAGATGAGGGACTGGCTGTGGATTTAGTTGGGTATAAATTAGGATTATTCAATACAGGAAAATGTGTAATTGAAGACTGAAAAAATCAAGAACTTCTAATTAGATATCTTTTGTCAAGTTTATTATTTGTAGTATTATATACTTTTCAAATAATCCAAGAGTGTTCAAGTGTCTACTAAATATAATCATGACTTTATCAGAAAAATTTCGTAGTATGAAAGGAAGTGAAAAAGCCTTTTTTCAGTTTATATATCAAATAACTATTAAATTTCATATGCAGCAATTTACTCATATCTATCTGTCTGCCTACCTTACTACCTATATCTCTTTCTCTGTCTATATATGTATATATAAACAATATCAATAACTATGCCCATATTTGAATGAATATTGTCTCTGTTTTTTTAAAACATTTTCAAGAACGTAATTGGCTGACAAAACTATCTCAATGTGTAGTCTTGAAGACTTTTTCAGTGTTATGATGTATCTGGAGGTAGAAGTGGAAAAAGAAAGAGTCTTAGAAACTCCACGTGGCACTACGTGGTTCCTGGAACTGGCAGGCTGAGAGAGACTGAGGACTGTATTACCATCTCAAAAAATTTTAAACTTATGTTTACAGTGTACTATTGCAAAATTTCTTCTGTAAAAAATCATAATCTAGACCATGTATAGTGACCCAAGGCTGTAATGCTATTCAGACTGCAGAGATCAGGAGGTTGTGATTCAAGGTTAGCAAGGGTAAAAAGTTTGCAGGACTCATCTGAACCAATGACTGGGCACAGTTATGTGCACTGTCATTCCAGATACATAGAGAAGCACAAGTAGGACAATTATAATACATGCTGGTCTGGGCATAAGGCAAGACCCTACCTCAAAAATAACCAAAACAAAAAGGACTGGTGGCATGACTCGAGTGGTAGAGTGCCTGGTTAGCAACACAGCCCTTGAGCACAAACAGTAGTACCACCAAAGAAAAATAAATCATAATCTATTGGCCAGACATGATGGCACATGGGTGTAATCTCAGACGCTTGGAATTGCAGAAACTGGAAGCATTGGGGTTCAAGGCCAGCCTGGACAAAAAGTTAGAGAAACACCATCTTAATGAACAAGCTGGTCATGGTGGCTCATACCCAGAGGATCTCAGTTCCAGAGACCCTACTTGAAAAATAACTTAAACGAAAAGGGCGGATAGCATAGTTCAAGTGGTGGAGGGCTTGCTTAGCAAACTTGAGACCCTGAGTTCAAATTACACTACCAAAAATATCAAACAAAAGAACTCGTAATCTATAAATGGAAGAAAGTGTTTTCCAAGAATTTTGTAGTAGGAAAAAATAACCTACCATGTATATAACAATATGTGGCTTTGTTTGTTCTTTTCAATTTATAAGATTACAAGTCTGGTCTCATGACTATGGGAAGAGAGTTCAAGTTATCATGGATTTTGACCCATCAGGAATAGATCATGGTGAGGAAGATTTAAGGAATTGTGAGAAATGGGCAGAAGCCTCCCTAGAAAGCTGGTTTTAGCAGTAGCTGAAGTAATTGAGGCAGAAGAGACATGATAGATAAACAAATGAAGAGAAATTTTCAATAAGGTCAAGGAAAAGAATTTGGCATTTTCTTATGCACTATAATCTAATTTGGGGTATTACACTGGTCATTGTATGTGAGAAAACTGCCCCCTTCCAAGGTTCCTTATTAATTTAAAATTCAGACCGATTGAGTTTTCCAACAGTTCCCATGTTAACTTTCTGAGTCATGGGACCAGTAGTTAATTCCTTTCTCCCATTGCTGGCAGGGAAGGGAGAAATTATAAATATTCTCCAACTCTATATGTTAATGACCATGAAAACTTGTGATGAGAAACAAGAGAAATTTCCAAAAAGGGTTTTGCAAGCAGCCTCTCTTCCTTGAAGAATTTTCTTATAATAAACAGGTATAAAACAATGCAATTTTAAATCAGTGAAGATGGATAGCTTCCAGTAAGAAATGAGCTTCTATAGCTGGGCATTATCTGGTATGTGATCAGTAGACTTTTATAGAAACAAATCTAGGCAAATAGATTTGCCTACAATTTAGATACCCACAGATTGTAAACAGTAGAAGATCATCTAGCTCAACTCCCAGCTTTAACAGATGAGCAGAGAGCCCTACAAGAGAAACTGTCCATGTGTCAAAAGTCTCTTCAGAATCCTGATGAACTAAAGCTCAATTCATGAAATAATTTTTCCCATTAAGCCCTGCTCCCCTTCATTCTAATCTCAGTTCTGTTTCCTACCTGAGCAAGTTACTTACCTTCGCTTCTTGTTCATTAAATTACCTTATCAATAATTTACATGTAATCATGATATTTAGGTGATTTAACTTCTGAGGGATAAAATGAGTTAGTATGCACCTGGCAAGTAGGAAACATCATATAATTATGAATATTTTTTATAGTTAGAATCTAGTATTAAAAGAGTATATTGCATCATTATTTCTTTAGCTTGTTGGCTCTTACAGGGGGCATTTTTGCTTCCAGAGGAAATTTGCCCATGTCTATGGACAGTTTGGATTGTCACAACTTCAAGGAGCCACTTCTGGCATCTAGTGGGTAGTGGCTAGAGATTCTGCTAAACATCTTAATGGGAGCAGGCCAGCACCCTACAACAAAAGATTATTGAGCCTAAAACAGACAGAGTACAGAGATTGAGAACCCTGTTCTATAGTGAAACAAATAATAACTTGAATTCAGGATATGAATGAAAACTGAGTTTAAAAAGAAAAACAAAGATATTTAAAATAATCATTTTATATATGAAAAAGAGTTTCCTAGCACTGGTGACATGCATGTGTGGATTCCCTGCAAGTTAAGCCCTGTAATCTTTATTTACTCATTATATCTCCCCTATTTTGCCCTAGAAATTGGCAACTTTGGTCTCAGCAATTTTAAACCATCCAATTTTTCAACACAAAACTTTGTAAGAAGTTTTATATAAGAACCTTATGAATTAGATATTTGATTATATAGAGAGTTGCCTATGCATTATTTTTCTATTTGGTAGTGAGGACAAGAAATCTTTATAGAACAGAACTCTTTATAGACAGTGATATGTTTCTGTAAATATTGACACAGAAAGAAGGCTTTAAATTTTAAGCCAATGAAGAAAGAAATCAAAGAAGACTACAGAAGATGGAGAGTTCTCTCATGCTCATGAATTGGTAGAATCAATATTGTGAAAATAGCTATACTACCAAAAGCAATCTAAATGTTCAATGCAAACCCTATCAAAATCCCAATGACAGTCATCACAAAATTAACCCTAAAGGTCATTTGGAAGCATGAAAGATCACAAATAGCCAAGGAAACACTGAGTAAAAAGAGCAACGCTGGAGGTATCACAACACCTGACTTCAAACTATACTATAGAGCCATAGCAATAAAAACAGCATGGTACTGGCACACACACACACACACACACACACACACACACAAACAGATATGAAGACCAGTGAAACAGACTAGTATACCCAGATATGAATCTACACAGCTATGCCCAGCTAATTTTTGAAAAGGGCATTAAAAGCATATGATGGAGAAAAGGCAGCCTCTTCAACAAATGTTGCTGGGAAAACTGGATCTCTGCATGCAGAAAACTGAAGCTAGATACAGGCTTTTCACTCTACTCAAAAAGAATGAAACTTTGAATATAAGTTTTAATATAAGACCTGAAACTTTGAAACTAGTGCAGGAAACAGCAGGGAATACACTGGAAGCAATAGGCAAGGCAATGACTTCCTTAATAGAACTCAAATGGCCCAGCAAATAAGATAAAGGTTCAACAGATGAGACTACATGAAATTAAAAAGCTTCAGTACAGCAGAAGAAATGGTCTCTAAATTGCAGAGGCTGTCCACATATTGGGAGAAAATCTTTGCCAGCTACACATCTGACAAGGAATTGATAACCAGAATATACAGGGAACTCAGAAAACTAAACTCCTGAAAAATCAATGACCCAATGAAAAAAATGGCAAATGAACTGAACTGAGCTTTTCCAAACGAAGAAGTCCAAATGGCTAAAACATACATGAAGAAATGCCATAAAGGAAATGCAAATCAAAACCACACTAAGATTCCACCACTCCTGTTAGAATAGTTACCATCAAGAACACCACCAACGACAAATGTTGGCAAGGATGTGGGGGGGAAAAGAATCCTTAGGCACTCGTGGTGGGAATGTGAATTAGTACAACCACTATGGAAAACACTATGGAGGCTCCTCAAAAAAGTAAAAATAGAACCACCGTTTGATCCAGCAATTCTACTCCCAGGGATATGCCCAAAGGAATGCAAGTCAGGTGACAATAAAGGTGCCTGCCTTTATTGCAGCATTATTCACAATAGCTAAGCTATGGAAGCAGCCAAGACACCTCAGTACTGATTAATGGATTAAGAAAATGTGGTGTTTATATACAATAAAATTTTATTTAGCCACAAAGAAGAATGAATTTTTTTCCTTTGCAGGTAAATGGATGGAACTGGAGAACATCTTCTCAAGTGAAGTTAGCCAGGTTCAGAGGACCAAAACCTGCAGTACAAATACAGCAGTATCATGAAGCACAGATGACAATAAGGGGAGGTCACAATTGAGAGAGGGAGGGTAAATGAAGGAGGTTAAGAAGGTGAATATGATTGATGTACTTTCTAAACAAGAATGAATATTGAATTTTTAAACTTGTTAAAGTCACCATAAGAAGGGGACTAAGGCAGAAAGAAGAAAAGTAGAGGAGATGAACCAATTCTGGTTATAATACATATGTAAATGGAAATGTCACAAGGAAACTTCCTGTAGAGCTATCTTAAACAAAAATGTCACTTTACTTTTCTTTTATAAAATCGCAGAACAGGAGGGCAAAACAGGTCCTGTCTGGGGTGTTGGTACCAGTTGGAGGGGGGAGGATGTGAAGAAAGGGTGTAGGAGGATGAATATAGCATAAATACTGTGTATATGTGTATGTAAATGGAAAAATGATGATTGTTGAAACTACTCCTGGAATGAGGGGAGAGAAAATGATGGAGGGGCTGAATTCAATATTTGATATGTTGTAAGAACCTTTGTAAATGCCATAATGTATCCCTACTCAGCACAACAATAAAAAGAAGGCTTTGCCACCAAGCTTTCCCAAATAGTTAAATTTATTTTAATAGTGTTCTTGAACTGATCTTCCCACCCCAGATTTCCTTTTTCTTTTGATGATATCAAAAGACAAAACAGACAAAAAGAGACAGTTGTGACCTTGATACTTTACAAATATTTCAATTTACTTGTTAAAATGAAACAAAAACAAAATCAGAAGCATTGTATATCTGGTATCATTTTGAAGGTTATAGCTTTCTCCCAAAACAGTTTTCTGTAGATGCTGCAGTTTAAAGAGTTATATGATCCCTTTAGAATTCTGAATGACTAGGAGTCTATGGTGCCTAAGAGCCCAACAGGAAAAATGCTTCCAGATGCATTGCTGTCATAGTTCATTGTGAGCAATATCATAACATAAATACCACTTTCAATGTAAGTTTTAACATAGCACTATGTGCTAAAAGGATCAGCTTTTGAGAAAACACCACTAGCACACATAGTCTTGCATCATAAACATACATAGCCATACACCATATAACAATGCTTTGATCAGTGATATGCAGCATATATGATGATGGTGCCAGGGATTGTAATGGAGATGAAAAATTCCTACCTCCTGGTGCTATTTTAGTCTTTGTGATGCAGTGCTTTCTTCACACATTTGTGGTGACATTGATTTAAACAGACCTACTGTTCTTCCAATGGTATAAAACAGACCTATTGTACTTCAACAGTATAAAAAAAATACAGAAAATTATGCATAGTACATAATACTTGATAATGATGATACAATGGCTATATTTCTGTATATATTCTATACTGTATCATTTTAAAATCTACTCTTTCTGCTTATAAAAAGTTTACTGTAAAATGCTATGCTATATTATGTTGGTGGGGGCTTCATGTTTACCCTCAGGCTCACAGGTCTGAAAGTGACTCTGGTTCAGTTATGAAGACTAAGTT